>NW_020884973.1:1690743-1691310 GCF_003945725.1 Corapipo altera
CCAGAGCCAGTGGTTTTCCTGGGTCCTTCCCCTCCCAGAGCCAGTGGCTTTCCTGGCCGTGTCGCCAGCGCTGGGACAGCCGGGTCACAGCCCCAGCAGTGGCGGCAGCAGCTCTGGGCTGTCAGAAACAGCCAGAAATGCCATCCCCGCCGGGGGAGCGCGGCCCGGTGTCCCTACCCAGTGTCCCTGCCCGCTGTCCCTGCCCGGTGCCCTGCCCAGTGTCCCTGCCCGGTGCCCTGCCCAGTGTCCCTGCCCAGTGTCCCTTCCCGGTGTCCCTGCCTGGTGCCCTGCCCGCTGTCCCTGCCTGGTGTCCCTGCCCGGTGTCCCTTCCCTGTGTCCCTGCCCTGTGTCCCTGCCCGGTGTCCCTGCCCGGTGTCCCTTCCCTGTGTCCCTGCCCAGTGTCCCTTCCCGGTGTCCCTGCCTGGTGCCCTGCCCGGTGTCCCTTCCCAGTGTCCCTGCCCAGTGTCCCTGGCCGGTGCCCTGGCCGGTGTCCCTGCCCGGTGTCCCTGCCCACTGTCCCTGCCCGGTGTCCCTGCCCAGTGTCCCTTCCCGGTGTCCCTGCCCTGT
>NW_020884973.1:1691410-1719728 GCF_003945725.1 Corapipo altera
CCCTTCCCTGTGTCCCTGCCCGGTGCCCTGCCCGGTGTCCCTGCCCGCTGTCCCTGCCCGCTGTCCCTGCCCGCTGTCCCTGCCCGCTGTCCCTGCCCGCTGTCCCTGCCTGGTGTCCCTGCCCGGTGTCCCTTCCCTGTGTCCCTGCCCAGTGTCCCTGCCCGGTGTCCCTTCCCTGTGTCCCTGCCCGGTGTCCCTGCCCAGTGTCCCTGCCCGGTGTCCCTGCCCGGTGTCCCTTCCCTGTGTCCCTGCCCTGTGTCCCTGCCCGCCGCGCTCCCGCCGCATCACCCGCTCGGCTGGCGGTGGAGAGCGAGGAGGAGGATGGGCTGTGCTTGAATGAACCATCCAAACGGAACGCAGGCTCCAGAAGGGCCGGCTGGCTCGGGGGGACCGGCCCTGCCGCTTCTATTTTCAGCGAGCGGTAAATAAAACAAAACACGAACCCGCCGCGCACACGAGCTCCCAAACCCAGCGCAGGCAAACTAAGGAGGTGGCACCAGAGAGGGCACAAACCTTCCCTGCTTCTGCTTCTGCACATTAAACGAGATTTGACCAGGACCATCCAAACCCCAGAGCAAAAATCTCTGCCTTGATGTGTTTAAGCGGCTACAGGGATTTCTCCTCGCTCTGAACACAGGTTCACACCACAGCAGGAGAAACATGCTGCTTTAATACATAAACCATGAAAAACATCCCTGTTTTCAACAAAGAGACTGACATTGTCACTTAAAAATATTACAGCTGCTCAAGACAGGTCCCCAGTCTTATGCAGTTTGGGGTATTTTGAAGTATTATTCATAAAGTGTGTTTGAGGGTGGATTGACTTGAATAATGTGATTAAAATTGCTGATTTAAACGAGTAAGCTGGAAATCCTCAATTTTAATCATGTTTCAATATGTAGCTTCTAGACATTTCCCTTAAAAATAGTCGATTCTCTTTGATTCCTGTAATTTGATACTATTCAACAACTGGGACCACGCTCTGGAGCAATACATATGTAAGCAATTACACAGCTTCACATGCTGCTAAAAAAGAATCATATCCTTAATAGCTTTTTCCTGAGAGAAATTAATTTTTTACTTATTGTTTGCATTAAGTTGCATTTGGGAAATGAAACTCAATTAAAAAAATATAAAAACATGTTTATATTTAAGCCATTTTGTGACATTTTTTCTCCTTGACACCTTAGACAAATCAAAGATGTGTATCCACAGGTAGGCATTGCATATACGTGTTACTGGATGGTCTCACTTCCCAGACAGCTGCTAGATCTTCACTCCTCATAAAGGGAAAGAGGAGTTTCTATTCTAATTAATTTCCCACCTCTAAATCGAGTACCCAGTGAGCAGAAATAGCTGTGAAATCCCCTCTGTGAACCTCCTGAAAGGGCTACAGCTGTGGAGGAAGCAGCAAACCCCTGCCCCCACCACCAGTGTGTGCTCCTTACCACTTAAAAATATCCCACACATGAAATTTTTTAAACCACAATTAAAATGGTTTGAATCATAGAATCCCAGAATGGTTTGGGTTGGAAGGGACTTTAAAGATCATCCAGTTCTGCCTCCCTGCCATGGGCAGGGGCACCTTCCACCAGCCCAGGTTGCTCCAAGCCCTGTCCAACCTGGCCTTGGACGCTTCCAGGGATGGGGCAGCCACAGCTTCTCTGGGCAACCTGTGCCAGGACCCCATCACCCTCCCAGGGAAGGATTTTTCCTAATATCTAATCTTTCAGTTTGAATATGTGTTCCTGCATCTCCTTGGGTTGATGGATCTCAGAGAGAGAGCTCCAGGGTTTGAGCAGCTCACCCAGTATCCCTGACAGGGATGTGCCACCCACCCGCCGCTCAATCACTCAGCTGCCTCACAACCAAAAAGATAGTGTCCAACAGGTAAAGCACTTCCAGAGAATAAAAAACCCCCTTGTCACTGCAGAAATGACAAGGTCTTTATTGGGAATAGATGACAAAGCAAAATGACAGCATTTATTTTCCAGGCGGGAGACACTGATCCTGTGGCAACACGCTGCAGGGATGGAGTTATTCCTGTTCTCCATTTAATCCCTTTATCAGCTGCAGAAGCACCAGGACAGGCTTTGCTCTTCTCACAAACCATCCCTACACCTGGGTGCAGCCACGTGTCCGAGCCTCTGCATCCCAAAGCTCCCGGCCTCCTGGAGCTCCCTCCTTGCATTAGCACTCGATCTGTTCGGATGTGCTCTGTCCTGAAAGTTGCTTAAAGTGACGCCGAGGAAGACTTTAATTTATAGCCCCATTCTTTTAATCTTGGTCAGCCAGATTTTTTCAGACACCTGTTTATATCTCCTTGTAATATATTGGCTGGAGCAGCAGCACCGGGGCCAGCTCTGAGGCAGCAGCTCCCTCGCGGGGGTTCTGCTGACATTTATAAACCGAAGCGATTCCTCTCGTGTGCTTTATGTTATCAGCTAAACCTGTCGGCTTAAATTATTGCCTTGTAACCAAATCACAGCTATCTGTTACTCTGCTCTGGGTACGCTTCCCAGGCTCTGTGCCTATATCAAGCTTTGCAGAGGCTGAAAACAAGACGATAAATAAATAAACAAATGGAAAACAGACTCACAACTGAGGCAGGATCAGGTGCATTATAAAACACAGGGGTGCTGTGTGGAATATGCAACACTCAATAGTGTTATCCAGGTGATATCCAAGGAACTCCAGCCCTCTTTTTCTAGATCAACCAAATGACCAACCATTTCCTCTCAAAAGGAGAATGGTCTCATCCTGCCCAGCTCCTTTCCAGCACACTGGACTCGCTGATCCTTGTGGATTATTCCATTTTATCCTGTGTGATTATTCCATTTACTGCTGGCCACAGGTGGTTCTGCGTTTCAGCGTGGGGACAAGGCTGAGCCCTGACACACCACACAGCAACAGCGTTAAACACAACCAGGTAAGTTGTACCTCATACACAGATCTGCAAACTCCCACTGAGATTGTGCAGTAACTCACTACTCTCCTGGCAGTGGCTTCCCCAGGCCCTCCCCAGCTCTTGGACCCCCAAGCCATTGACTGCCCAGCAAGAGGAGTCCAAGAGGGACGTGAAACTCCCCCCCTCCAGCACCACTCTGTCCCCTGTGGCACAGGAATGTCCCCCGGGAAGGTTTCTGAAAGCAGAACAAAGGTGATTCAGCTCAGCAGATCCCTGCTTTGTCCCCAAGTGAGTATTCTTGTTTGCCATTGCAAAACAATTCAAAAATCTATTAAGGGTGTGAAAACAAACCTCAGTTATTGAGTCAGTAAGTGGCTGTGCAGCTCTCAGAAATCGCCTCGGTATGTGAGCAAGCCTCAGATAACATCTACCTTCCTTTACTCTTTGTTTCCCTCGAACAGGGAGTGAGGGGAAGGGACCTTCTTTCTGGAACAGGCAACAAAGGAATCCGGAATCAATAAGCGAATGTTCCAGCAAACCACACCGGTGGTGCTGCAGTATTAAAATAATCACACTGACAGAGCATCCACAACGAGTTATCTGATGGCACCTTCTCCTTTAATAAAATAATGATTAAAAAACACAAGGAGACAAATCCCAGGAAGCGGCAGAGCTCCCCACTGCTGCATCAACAGCTCCAGGAACCACCAGTGCCAGGGGTGAGTCGAGGCTGGGGCATCATATGCTGGTCACACACAGGGGGACACTGCCCTGATGCCTGCTCTGGCCAGAGGATGGGATATCCCACACCCTGGCACACTGGCAGCATGAAGATGTGGCCTGCTTCTCGTGTAGAATGCCAGGCTCCAAGGAAAACAGAGGCAGCCTTAGTGCTGGGGGCTCAGTGTGAGCTCTGACCCCACACTCTCCAGCTGGCACTGTTGAGCAAGGAAGCAGCAAAGCCTGTCTCCTTTTTTTCCCTTTCTTGCCTATAAAGGCAAGTCATACCACTCCCTGGATTGCTTGTTATTTCCAAACAGAACATTTTTACATACAAAAGGAAGGGAAGATGTGTAGCAGACACAGGTAAGGAAGAGATGGATTACTGATGGGAAGAGGAGGCCCAGAGCCTGAATCTCATTTATTTCTTTCTGCCCCTTTTTCACTCAGCTACAGCCTTTTGTATTAGTTCACTTTCTGGCACTCACTGCTCCTCTCAATTAAGTGCCACTGGAAAAGGTCATTAATATGCTCTATGTCACCTCCTCCTGATAGCCTTGGGAGAGGTTTCACAGCACCAGGCCTGAGAGCTTCCCCAGCAGCAGTCCCAGTATCCCTTGGCATTCCCCAGCACTCCCCACACTGCCTCGCTCCCAGCACAGGCATGAGGAAGCTCAGACACCCATGTCCACATTCCAAGTACAAATTCCTGTGACACTGGATGCTTTACAAATCCACTGCATTTGCAGCTCTTACTCCCACTGGTTCTGTATTCCTGCTGGGAAGGAGCACAGCACATCCTTGAAGGTCCACACCATCAGTGACAATGGGGGCTCTAATTACCTACTGCAATCAATTAAAGAGAACACTCTTTTATAAAATCACTGTATGCTTTCTTGTTCATAAACTGTTCCTTAAGCACTGCAGGGGATGGGATGTAGGATGGAGCCCTGGGGTGACCCACCTGGCCAGTCCCACTGTGCTACCTCTGCCAGCAAGTGAGCAGTCCTGGGGGTGTCAGCATGGTTCCATTGCTGTTGTTTTGTCTTATCATTGCATCCTGATACAGACAAACATCCCGCTGTGCAGAGGGCCAACGAGGACAAAGAGATGTCCTTCTCTTCCTCTGATTGCAGAGGAAACCACGAGAGAAGAGCTTTTTCCTTAAAACAGGAGCAAACGTCTCCCACTGCTGCTGCCTTCTGCCTCCCAGAGCACCCAGACAAACATGGAGCAGGCAGGGCCTGATCCCCAAGCCACAGACATTCAGTCCACAGCAGCAACTCCCACAGGGTCTTCCAGAAGTGCCTGAATGGGATCAGTTGTTGAGAGACTGAAGAACAGTTAAAAGAACCTCAACAAAATCCTGGAAGTTCCACGTGAGGCACTTGAGTTTGCTAGTTTATCTGACAAATCTTTCTGTAACACTCCAAGCTATGCTAATAAATATCCTGCAATTCGATCTGTCAAAATGGTGATGTCTAACTACAGCATCTTCTCCAACACTGATTTTATTCCATGCTGCAGTAGAGCAGGGACAGAAGCCACCTGACATGCTTTCAAGCTTGCCAAAAGTGAATCTGTTCCCAGTTCAACACTCAGCACTGCCCCTGGCAGCAAAGTGATCCCTGGAAAACTCCAAAGTTGTCCTATGCTGAGACATCCCTGTTCCTGCCCAGGCTTCTCATGGGTCCCAAAGCAGCAGCACAACTTTCTGCAGGACTCAAACCCCACCTGAATAGGGGGAAGAGCAAGAATTGTGGAATGGTTTGGATTGGGAGGGATCTTAAAGATCATCCAGTTCCAACCCCTCTGCCATAGGCAGCGAAGCCACCCCAAAAGGGCTGATCCCATTCCAGTTTCACATTTACTAAGAGAGAAGCAACTTACAGGTGCTTGCTGGGCTACTGCTCTCCTATGGCTGATGCCACTGGGTGGACTCAAGGTGCCAAGTGCTCCTCACAACCAGGATTCCAGGGAGACACTCACAGTAACCCTTGGGAGAACTTCCTTGCACTCCAGGATTTTTTGTCTGCTGCAATAACCATGTCTTTAAGCACCATCCATCAGTCCTACAGCTCAAACACCTGTTTGTCTGAAAACGGTTTTTTGTCCCAGTGCTGAGAAATTTTCTCTGTACTTCGTTTCCCTCAGCAGATAGAATGAAAACATTTTTAAAATGATGCCAGAATCAAATCCTCCTCCTGCAATTTGATTCACAGCCAGCAGAGAACAAACTGCCGTGAGGAAGGGGCTTTCCAGTGAGTAACACCTGATTAGAGATGCCAAAGCATCAGTTCAGTTTGGACACTGGGCTGGACAACACTCACAGCTGTCACTTTTCCCCCAGCCAGTGCTCTCCTGTGGCACTGGGATTTATGTTCTCTGGATTGATCGGCTGGTGCCGATGATGGCACACACAGCCCAGCCTTGTGCCCAGGGCTGAGCCAGCTCCTGCCAAAAACCCACCAAACCTCGCCCCTCTCATGGCAAGGAACCACCAGGGATGAGAGGAGTGAACACCATGCACAGGGCAGAGCATATTCCTCCCAGGAGGTGCCTGCAGCTTCCCAGGATGCTCTGAGATAACAAGCAATGGAAGTAAAGGCAGATGCTCCCAGGTGCCTGGGAGGAAAACCTGTGCCTGGGAGGTACCTTCCTTCCCAGGGAAGGGTGACAGGGGGGCTCAGGAGGGACATGTGGTGCCTCTCTGACAGAGGTGCTGTTGCAGCACCTGCTGGTGGATCCACTCCTGCTCCAGCAGAGAAACACTTCACATGGCAAAGGGCCCCTCACAACAAGTGCTCTGCCCTTCCACCTCCCTCTGCAAAGGCTGCTCTCCCTTGCACTGCAACAACAGGAAACACATCAGGAAAAAACAGTCACAAGGAAGAAAAATGAAGGGTTGCCCTGTTTAAAATTGGCACAAACACGTGTTTTCACTTGCTAAGCAAACCCTTCTCTCCAGCTCTGAGCCAGGCACTGCAGTGTGCTACCACTGCCCCTGGCTACAGCAGGAGCCATGTGCTCAGGGATTAAGTATGAGGAACTTGGTTTATTTTCTCTTCTGATAGTGGGCTCAAGTCTGTGAACTGCAGCACTTCAGAGAGTTTAATCCCACATAGGTCCAAGTAGCAGAAGAAACAGAGAGCAAAGGTGTCCAGACACACTCTGGTATTTCATCTCTCCAATGACACGCCAGGCTGCACAGACATTGAAGTGACTTTCGTCCCAACATGTCCCCAAGCCAACATCCATGAGAAAATTATTTACGAAAGCCAGGTTTAATCCCTCTCCAACTCACTACATTATTTATCCCCAAGCCTTCATAGTGTTACCGCAACTTGTTCAATAGTTGTCATCCCTCAGGTGTATTTGTTACTCCAGAAAGCCCATCTGGGATGTTGAAGGCTTGGCTGCATTCAGAGAAGATCAGTGCAGGACGTAGGCAGAGAAGGACGAGGGAGGTGACCAGGAGAACTGAGAACCTGACAAAAGGAACTGAGGATGATATCCATCCTGCCGAATTTTGGGCATTTAATAACTTCTTGAGCCAGGCACTACCAGCTCCTTTACTGTGATGGAGATTAGCACCCCCAGAACATCATCAACCACTATGTCTCCCACATCTGTCACTCCCAGAGAGCTCCTCTTCCTCCCTCCAGGGACTGGTGACATGGCCACCAAAGAACCTGGCAATGTGGAGGCACGGAAAGGACACAACGGCTCTCTACGGAAGGATAATCCACCAGGACCAACACCAGTGTGAGAATCAGGAGGTCTCAGCCAGCCATGGTTAATCTGTGGTTGGAAACGACGAGCTGAAGTGCAACTTAAAGATGGCAAAGGGACAGTAAAAGAAATTATTGTCAAGGGGAAGGCTGGGAAGTTCAAGAAGGGGTCTTCGTGACCATATTTGAGTGATCTGTCCTCAGCTTCTGAGTCTGTAACTCAGTCCAGGCTGAAGCTGCAAAGATAGACATGTACCACAAACACTCCCTTCTCCCAGCTCCAGCTCGCACCGGGAGCGTTTCAGGACACGCTGTACTGCTGGCAAGGCATGCTGCTTCCTAGGATCCCATCTCCACCCAGTGCCTGTCAGCTGGCTCATCTCACACCAGTCCCATCCTGGCACCAACACCTCCCCGAGCCCAGAGCGTCCCTCAGAGCCAAGGGCACCCAGGTCTGCAGACAGTTGGCCAACACTGCCCTGGTTCAACACTGGAAGGTGCCTGATCCGACCCGCCTGGCTGTGAGACCAGCAGGACGTGCTGGAGAAACCAGTCTGCCAGCCACGCTGCCAAGGCAGAGTGAGAACAAATCTGGATAATAAAAGCTGGAATAAGAAGATGCCTTGGAGAGTGCGTTGGTATAGTGCTTTCCCAAGCTCCAATTGAAAGCCTCGTTTCTACAGCTAAGGCAGTCGTGAGGGACATTAGCCTAATTTCTGTCAAGAGAACTTGTCAACACTGCAGTATTTAAGACAGACGCTGAGGACTTGTTTTATCTCACAGATAGATCACTGAGAAAGAAAGTAGCTGTGCCACATTTGGTTCATGGGAAAATAAATTCACATTCTCCCTGGGCCTAATTGGGAGATGCTGTTTTATAACACCACGTGGGTGAGCAGCCTCACATTTCATCACTGCGCAGCTGAGATCGGCCCCAAATCCACTGTGGGGTGAGACACAGGAACACATGGGGAGGGGCTTCAGATGGGCACCCAGGGACACAGAACTGGGCATTTCCCAGCCACAGAGAGTGGGTGAAACACTTGCTCCAGGTCAGGTCCTTCTGCTGATGGTGCTCACCAGCTGAACCACAACCAGTGGACTGTGGTTTCAGTGCCAATGGGAATAGGAGAGAACTGGCTTTGCCTCCTCAGGAGTACAAGCAGGAGATTGAATTGAACTTGCTTGGCCTGATTTTAGAGATGATCTATGGATGACTCAGTAGAAAGTAAAGAAAAGAGAGGCTGTACCCTGCTGCTTTAGGAAAAAGCATTCACATGATCCTCCTCCCGTCATACCCCACTGTAAGGAATTAAAACATTCCGAGGAACCTGGGTGCATTAATGCTGGCATGGCTTCATGCTTCCCACGTGCCAGGCTTGGAGCTGTGTTTGCAACACATCCAAGATTACCCAAGATTATCAAGTGTCATGGCACAAAGGCTTGTCTGAGTCTTGCAGTTTCCTCACCAAGAAGTTGAAAATGCCCTTTTATTTGCAGTTGTTAGAGGGAAATAACAGCCATGTAACCTTGTGCCAGCCTTGGAACAGAAATGAGTTTGCAGAGGGAGCCTGAGGGAGCATGACCCTGAGCTGCAGATCCGAGGGTAGGAGGGTGGCTCTGCTCTGCTACGGATTCTGCACTTGCACAAGAACTAAATCATTACAACAGCCAGAAATGTCCCTCGGGAAGGAAATCCTCTCAGAGATAAATCAATAACTCAGTGTAATTTTAGCATGCAGCCAGGAGAATTTACATTGCCAGGAAGGCTGAGAGCTCTGCCACGGAGACAGAGCCACAGCATCATCAAACAGCCCTGCAGCAGCCCCTGTGCAACAGCTCCGGCTCCAGGTATTCCCTGCCCAGCCAGGAGTCTGGGCTCTGCCATTCCAGGACCTCTATGGATACAAGCTGGAGTGACAGCAGCAGGGATGTGGCCCAGCAAAACTCCCCTGGGACAAAACCACCTTTCTCTCTCCCCTCTGCAGCGGGGAGGCTGCTCTCTGCAGTGCTGGCAAAACCACTCCAGATCTTACAGGGTGAGACATGCAAATACAAAGCACAACTAAACCAGGCACAGGGCAGAGGGGGAGTGCTCCAGCCACAGCCTCCACCCCAGCCAGGGCTACAGGGGTCCCACCAGCCAAACCACCCCCAAAACAGGGTGTGACAGGGATGTGCTGCAACCCACAGTGATTAATGAGACTGTGATTTCTGTAATTGTATTAATGCAAAGTACACTCGGAGAAACAAGTTCAAGGGAACTAATGACACCTTACAGCACAGTTCAACACTGAGCAGTAACTCCAGCAAAAAGGGAAAAAAAAAAAAAGGGCACCTAATTATTCAGTAGCTCTTCTCCCAGATTCTCAGGGTCAGCTTGGAGGAGAAGGTGGCCTGAATTATATTTTTGTTTCCAGAACATCAACAGAATTGCTAACTAAGTTCCAGCGGCAAGGTCACAGCCCGCCCATAGTTATGCGTGTCATCCCTTCCCGACTGCCGGCTCCGGCAAACGCTGCCGGACCAAGGAGAGCCGGGAATGCCGCGTTCTCTGCCAGCAGCTGCAACACCCCCGTGCTCTGCTGCCCCCAGGGACACGGCACCAGCACCTCTGCCAGCTGTCTGCTCTGGTCCCCAGCAACAGCTAACTCCTTACAGGCCAAACCTGGCCTCCACGGAGGCATGTTTTAAGGTCCAGGACCCTGCTGAAGACAAGCCTGACCAGCAACACCCTAATCCAGCTGGCAGAGATTTGCTGTGCACCCAGACCACCTGCAGACTGCCTGCGGGTACAGCAAAGCCCTGGCACACGGGGAGCTGTGCTAGCAGTGCATGGAGGGCTGGGAAGCTGCCTGATCACAGGCAGGGCAAGCATCAACACATCCATCCATTCCTGCCTGGAGAGCCCCAGAGGGGGACAGTTCCCTGCTCCCTGCACAGAAAAATTCTGCCCTTTCTTCTTCGTGTTTTTAGGACTTGCCCAAAACACACACATGCATGGGGCCCTTGTCCTTATCACTGTATGTTCTTTCCCTGCTGCAGGCCAGCTGGCATCATGGAAGCACTCTGGAGCACCCATGCTGGCCACAGTAGTGTCACTCATCACATCCTCCTCTGGTGCCAACAGACTCACACAGATGTGCCCATGTTCCCTCAATGCTGATGTGCTTCTCTGTCTGTAAATCCAGCTTTACAGCAGCTACAGATGTGGTCTGTGTTTCCATATTATTTCATCAAGACTTGGACTTTTACAAGGGCATGAGGTCACAGGATAAGGGAATGGCTGCACATTGATAGAGGGCAGGGTTAGACTGGATATTGCGAAGGAATTCTTCCCTGTGAGGGTGGGGAGGCCCTGGCACAGGTTGTCCAGAGAAGCTGTGGCTGCCCCTGGATCCCTGGAAGTGTCCAAGGCCAGGTTGGATGGGGCTTGGAGCAACCTGGGCTAGTGGAAGGTGTCCCTGCCAAGGGGGACTGGATGGTCTTTACAGTCCCTTCCAACCCAAACCATTTTGTGATCCAATGACTTTGCACCTCTGAAACACCAAGATCTGCCAGCAGAGCTGACCTGAAGAGCTGAAGGTGCATTGTGACCACCCCCCACAAAACCAGGACAACTTGTTATGCTCTTACAATGCAGAACATGAAGCTGGATGAAAAGCCAGGGCAGAACAACTCTGCAAAGACAACACAAAAGAGGAGACCTCACGAGACCTTCGTGTCTAAAACCAAAACCAAAACCAAAATGAAATGAATGGTCACAAGTCCAGTGCCTCAGGATTGCACTCACAGCTCTCCTGGCAGCTTTCAGCCTCACAGCATCCAGCAAGAGGCAACATGCAAAAAGCCAGCTCAGTCATGTTTAGGAAGACACGTATAAAGCTATCCATCACACAGCAATCTGTGTGCACCCAAATGTCCTGCAACACAATTAGAAATCAATAGCAAGACGCAGAAACCCTCAACCACCCAGTAAAATACAAAGAACACTTGTAATATTGATTTTAAAAGCACCGCGGAGGAGACAGTTGTGAAGGAGCCTGAGAAAGCAAAGCAAAATGCCTGAATTGAAGCCTTTTTTTTTCCCCAAAAAAAGACATTAATAATGGATTTTCAATGCAAGAAGAAAAACTGAAACCCACACCAGATTCTCCTGGTAATAACAGCTTTCTGCAAAGCCCAGCTATTAATGTAACAGGGACGTCCATCAATCAAGCACACAGAAAGTACTTTGAGAGCTAAAAAAGGAGCAAGCAAACATCTGCTTTTGGCAACTTAAATTTTGCCCTCAAGCATAAGGAACATAATAAATTATCAGAAGGTTGGGCTTGGGCTCGTATTCCTCCATGCAGGAGAGCTAAATGCTGATGATAGGGGTAAAGGTACACAGCCACAGTGCTGCTGGGATTTGTCCTGACAAAAAATCAGGGCCCAGTTTCACTTGAAGACTGGATCCTGTGCCATTCTCAGCAGCAATCAGGCAGCGAGGTCCCAACAGGTAAGCAGGGGTGACAGCCACAGCAAGGTGATGCTGACCTGCTCTCTGAGCTCACACTTCAGCAACCCCTCGGCTGTAGTTAAGGAAGCTCCTGTGAACCCTTCACCACCTCCAACCATCCTCAGCCCATCCAAGACTGTGGGTAGTCCCAGAGTGGGTGACAAGATGTGCCAGCTGGCTCTGAGATGCCCATCACACTCCTCCTCCCTCCCTGCTGCCTGTGGGGGCTGTGGCAGGTCCTCAGTGCCCCAGTGCCCTCATCAACCAACAAGTCACACTTCAGGTCCATCCCACACGAGCCCTGGCTGGGGTGCCAGCAGCAAACCCGAGAAAAGCTGGATTTACACCAAAAAAACCAGCTGCCAAAGAAAGCAAGTGGGGTGTCCCTACGCCTCCAATGTTTCCTCTCATTTCAAACACAGGAGGTCAAAGCGAGTGCTGGAGATAATGAACAAAATTTACTGATTCAAGCAGAAGAAGCTGCAGGCACGGCTGCAACTAAGTCTTAATAAATTCTGAAGAGTGACACTATAAAATGGCATTATGGAAGGCTGTATTTATTCTCTCCCCATGCTTTCAGTATCCAAGGTGCCGTGTTACACTTAATAACAGTTTTCTTCCCAACTGCCAGTGCTGCAAACCCTGACAAGCTGATGGTTGGGGCCAACCCTCCCCCCAGACACACACACACCTCCACCCAGGACACAGCTTTGGTGGCATGAAGAGGGATAAATGATTAAACCAGTGCTGCTGTCCCCTCTGTGCTGGCTCACAGGGCTCCCTGCCATGCAGCAGGGGGGAGTTTTCTCCCTGCTCCACCAAGGGAAGTGATGCAGACAAGGAGCAGCTGTTGTAGGAAGGTACCTTCAGGCCCAGTGACATTTTGGAGCAGAAACACACTGAGAAAGGCCAAGCATCACTGCTGCACAGTCCCCAGGAGCACCACAGCCTGTGCCAGCACAGCAGCCCCACCAGCAGCTCCTGCCCAGTGTCACAGCAAGCTCTGTGCAAAGCATTGTGAAGTCCTCGTGGGGGACCATGGAGAACCAGCAGACCTCTGGTTCCTTGTGCCAGAACTGCAGGAAACATCTCCATGCAGTGTTCCCAGCTCTGCTACCACTGCAATGTGCACTTCCGTGACTCCATATCTGGCTTTCAGACCATGGATACAATCTTTCTTGAGTGTGGTTTGCATTGAGCTTCTTGTTCTACCTGCTGGTGTAGTACTCCTAAGCCTCCAAGAAAATCACTTTTGCATTCAGGCTGTACCTGGGCAGCGCCTTGGGTGTGGATGAAGACCTGACAAGGATAAAGGTTCTATCATCCCACCCCTGTCTGCATCACCTGCACTGCAAAGGACACAAAGGAAAACATGTGAACCATCTCTAATATTCTTCAGAATAAAAAAAAATGGCAATAAAAACCCCCACACAAATCAGTTTACAAACAGCACAAACAACCGGTGCAGGCAGTTCGACCTGATCTGAGGACACTCATGGTGGATGAAGGAGAGAGTGTACATCTCCTCCTCATACACTGTTCACATCTCTGACTGACACAGCCTGGTCTGGAGGAGCCTCAGGAATCCCTCCTCTCTTGCTTCCCAGCTGGGCTTTCCCCACAGGGACAGAGCTCTCCTTGGCAGCCTTGCCCTGCTCCTCCTTCAGGACAAGTCCATTCCACTTCAGGATGCAATCCAAAGGTTTAGGGAGCATCTGAAGAGATCAAAGTCGGTGGAAAGATGACAAAACAGGAGTCAAATGAGAAGCCTCTTGGCTTGTCTTCCAGGAAAGGCCCTGGTCCCAGAAGGTCTTTCCCTCCAGACTCCAGCTCCTGGCTGCAGTACCCAGCACATGGGCTCAGGCATTACTTTCTACTGTCTCTCTTCAAAGAAGGCTCTTCCCATGTTTGCTGCATTCAGACTGCAGTTGATGTGAGCAGGGAGAACAGTCAGCTTCCCCAGGAGGGTTTGCAGCTCTCTGTGAAGCCCACCAAAACAGGCACTGCTGGACAGCCATTGATCAGCTGAGGTTGGAAACACCTCTGGGATCATCTGTCCAACCCCTGCTCAAAAAGTGTCACCTCCAGCAGGCTGCCCAGGACTGTGTCCAGCTGGAATGCCTCCTGGGATGGAGACTCCACCACCTCAGTGGCAGAGCTGACCTGCCCCAGTGATCAATCACCCTGCAGTAAACCAGATTTTCCTATGTTTAAACAATGTTTTGCTGTGGAGGTGCCTGGGAAGGGCAGCCACTCCTCCAGCTTCACATCAGTCTATAAATACCTTCACCACACCTGTAAAACCTGTCACCATGTGCCACCTCGTTACAGCTCCAGCTAATCCAGATACAGCCAGGGATAACAATTTTTTGTGTACTATCTGCTGCAGAACAGGGAGATAATTGAAATTAGTAGCACCCTGGTTAGCAGGTGAAATGATAGTGTAATTAATGAAGATGAGGTAGGCTTTGTTTCCAACATGAAGAGCAGCAGATTCTATCAAAATGTAAATGGAGCTTAAAATACAGACTCAGTGAACACTTAAAGGTGCTTTTAGAAACACCAGCAGCCCAAAACAGAGAGGTTTTGCTTGGGTTGAATGACAAATCCTAAAAATAGACCCTGGTCTGGGGCTAACATGTAAATTGTTGATTAGTTCTATTTATTCACACCCTGCAGTGATGGCAGAGACACACAGCTCCACGTTCCTTCTCTCACTTTGCAGGATCACGGGCACATTCCTGCTACTGCCACCTGCAAGGACTTTGCAACCCTGGGAGCTCTGCAGCAGCAGAACAGCAGCAATTCCAAGTGACAGGCTGCATACATTAATTCTGTATTCAGATAACATCCTGTTGCAAGTGAATGACCCAAGCAAAACTTCCTGCAGTCTTAAGGAGCAGGCAGAAAAATCAGGAGAGAGGAAGAAGAATGTCTGGACTGAAGAAAGATCTTTAGAATCAGAAATGTTCTCTCTCATTAGAATTTCCTTCACCACCTCTAAAATGTAAACACATAATAAAAAATTAAACATGAATCTAGCGTGGAAGAGTTCTTGCAATAAATGGGAATTAGTTCTACAAAACATCAGGACAGGCTCAAGGAGATTACATTTCTTTCCCAAGCTTTTGCTGGTTAAGCAGAGCTGGAAAACAGAGCCATATTTATTTTTTAACTCGGAAGCTTCCTCAGGATGCCAAAGGAAGCTGCTTCAGTAAAGCAGAGCCATTTGTCTCAGTGTGTGCTCAAGTAAGAACAAATGCAAAACCAGCTTCTAGACCTCAAGAAACCTCAAATAGCTTTTTAATTTATGTCCCAAATTCCCCGCAGATTCTGAAATGAACAGAGGGCAGGGATCAGAGAAAATGCCTCTCTCAATCAGGGAAGTAGGATGGATATTCAGAGTTTTCCTCAGAGAAGCAGGGTGCTTTCACACAAGAATGGAGCAGGCAGAGCACATGGCTCTGGAAGAGTCTGTGGAAAAAGCAGACCTGTTGCTAGTGTGACCCCATAAATAAATGTATGGAAAAATAAACAAATTAGGGGATGTAAAAGGAAAAAAAAAAAAAGCTGCAGTCCTCTCTGAGCAAGAGCATTTGTTTGCAGGCATGAACTGTGAAGGACCAGGTGAAATATTCCTCACAGGAGCCATATGACTGCCTGAAAAACCTTCTGTCTGTGTCCTCACCCTCCCAGAATCAGTTCTGGTGAAGTTTCAGAGAGCGGGGCCTGAGCCCAGGAGGAGACTGCAGGGAGGAACAGCCTGAGCAAGGCCATGGGAAATACTTTCTTCCTCATTATAAAGAAAGATAACGCTGCAAAACTGTTTTAGGGATGTACACAATCCAGACCAAATGGCAAGGAAAAGGGGGGATTAGCTCCAGGTGCTTTTGTCACACACATCCCAGGGACCAAAGCCAGCACACGTGGACATGTGCCCTGGGAAAAGGGCTCAGAAATGGTCATCCTGGCCACAGGCTGCACGGTGCTGAACAGCACTTCTGCTCCAAGAAACCCTCAGTCAGGGCAGGCAGTCTGGACACAGAGCCAGCGATGCCAAAGGGATGGATGTGGGAGGAACTGGAAAGACAGTGCATCCCTGGGGCTGGGGCAGATCACCTGCCTCCAACTGCCAGCAAACAGGATCAAATACAGGACAGTGCTCTGAAAACACAGTGTCTGCAGGAGATCTTGGGTCAGGGTGTAATCCATGAAATTACTGAATAAAACTGCAGATTTCGGAAAAGAGTAACCTCTGCAGGAATGCCTGACCCCAGAGCTGCCAAGCTCTCCCAGAGTGTGTGGACAGTGTCACCTGCAGCAAACCCAGCACTGCTGCCCTGACACAGCCCAGGAAATCATTCCCAAACCAGGAAAAGAACTGGAGCTGCACAGTGTGCAGCAGCAGCTGGGTGGCTCTCCTGCCCTCCAGCCTCTGGATGGTGCTTTGGTGGGAATTCAGTGTCACAGGAGCAGCCTCCAGGGTTCCATGGGGAGGGAGGTGTGACCCATGGCTAAGCAGGAACGTGCTGCAATCCCTGGAATGTCTGTCCCACAGCACAAGATCACACATTTGAAGTGTGAGGGAGTTGCTCTGATTATATCTGGTCAAACCTTCCGAACCATTTCTGTGACTCTGGAACCCAAGTCACACTTTTTGAAACCACTTTCCCGTAATACCCAAGAAAAATGCTGGAGCTGAGGTCTTGGTATGGCTTGGAGGCTCAAGAAGGAGGAGGGTGATAGACACTTTGGAAACTCAAGATTACCAAGGCTGGATGAATTCCCAAAACGTTTTCCAGGAGGGAAAACATTTTTCTTGCAAAGCACTGTTACAAGCTTGAAATAAATGTGCAGACTGTTAGATAAAGACAGAGATAAAAATAGGCCTGTTATTAAATACCTCTTCTTTAATGAGGTTCATCCTTCTAAACAGCCACACGAAGGTTATTAAAGTTATTGCAAAAAATACAGCCTGCTTGCACATAAAAACCAGAGCAAGACATTCCTCATCACCCAGCACACATTTAAGCACCTCTCAGCAGCTCACACACTCACAGCATCCCCAGCTTGGCAGGAAGAAGATAAAAGAGAGGAATGAGAGATGTCTTCTCTGGGAAACAGTCTCTCTTCTTTCAAAGCACTTTTCCCCCTCCAAACAATGTAAATTTAACCATGGGAATGATTCCCACTGCTTATGTCTACTGCTATTATGCCACCACCAGCCCGAGCATCATTAAAGCTAAATTTGAAATTACTTTGAAAGCTGCAGCTTAAATTCCTCCTGTTGCACTAAAACTGCCACTTGACTCTCAGCACCTCATCCCCTGGTTATAACTGCTCCAGACCACCCAGAACACCCTGCAGAGCCCAGAGTCACACTCACCACTAGCCAGAGTCATGGCTTGGCTCCTGAAAATCCACCACCACACCGTTGTTTTGGTAAAGCCCCACACCCAGGCCCACAGCTCGGTGTTAGAAACGCTGCAAACTTATCTTGGCTGCTCAGAGGCACGATCAGTTTTTGGCAGTATGTGCATCACTGCAGAAGAGTTTCATAACCAGCTTGTTTTAGGAGACCAGTAACATCATGCCTAGTAAGGGACAGGACTGACCCAACACACCAAAAACCCACCCCAGCCCCACCCTGCTCCTAAACCCGAGCAATCCAAGCAGTAAATGAAGAGCTTTCTCACACTGACACTGGTGCTGCCAGGGTACCAGTACTTCTGGAGATGACAGAGGACAAGTTTTACCTGCATTTGGAGGGTAATAAAACTGGCTCCCAGTTCATTTACAAATACTGAACCCGATACCCTCATGGATGTGCTGGAAAACAATGGCTGCAAAACCTCCCAGGTCAAGGAGAAGCAGGCAGAAAACACAGGGAGTAACCCTGTGCGTTGGAGCAGCATCTGGCCGTGCTGAAGTGTCCCACTCAGTGGCACCTTGCTGCCCATCCTGCTGCTGTGAGTGGTGCTGTGCTTGGTCTGGGCACAGCCACCAGCCCTGTGATGCTGCTTAATCAAAACCTGCAGGTGCAGAGCACTGACACACAACAATCTATCACTGCCCAGCTCCCAGGCACACTCAGGTACCAGGAGCTACACAGTTCTGAGGTCTCACAGTACCTAAATTTAAACACAGCATCATATAATGATACAATGGCCTGGTTTGGAAGGCACAGCTTACAGACCACCTTGTTCCACCCCCCTGCCATGGGCAGGGACACCTTCCACTAGCCCACGTTGCTCCAAGCCCTGTCCAACCTGGCCTTGGACACTTCCAGGGATCCAGGGGCAGCCACAGCTTCTCTGGGCAACCTGTGCCAAGGCCTCCTCACCCTCACAGGGAAGGATTTCTTCCCAATATCCCATCTAACCCTGCCCTCTGGCAGAGTGAAGCCATTCCCCATTGTCCTGTCCCCTCCAGGCCCTTGTCTATAGTCTCTCTCCACCTCTCTTGTAGCTCCCTTCAGGTACTGGAAGGCTGCAATTAAATCATCCCACAGTCTTTTCTTCTTCAGGCTGAACAATCCCAATTCTCTCAGCCATTCCATACACATATATAAAAATAAAAAACATATATAATGCATGTATTAAATACATATATAAAATATACTGCACTTACATTATGCTACAAAATATACCATCAAAACTCCATTACTACACTTGTCAAATTAGAGAAGCAGAGGGGGTTTTATAAAGTGGGAGTCTTTGTTTTAATTTTAATGTGCATATTCAGTGACTGGTCTATAAAGTCTGCTATTTGCCATATTTTCCCATTTCCCAGTGTGAATGACAATGGCTCTGCAGCTCTGAACTCTCCTGGAATGGGCCAGCCGTGTGCCTGAAGACTCGACTCACTAACACTTGTGATGTTTCCTGAGTGTTTCAGCGACACAGGTCTGAGATACAACACTCCCAGCACCAGCCCTGGCTGGAATTCCAGGCACAGCCAGCCCTTGGCTGCACGCTCAAGAGCAGCTTGACAGGGACCAGCTGAGCATTCCCAGTGGGAGCCCTCTGGTCAAGGGAGGGGATTGTCCCACTCTGCTCTGCCCTGGGGTGGCCTCACCTGCAATACTGGGGCAGTTTGGGGGGACACAATGGAAGGAAGAGATTGAGCCATTAGAGAGTGTCCAAAGCAGGGACAGGGAGATGGGGAAGGGCCTTGATTTGAAGGCGTGGGAGGACACTGAGGGCACTTGGTGTGTTCAGCTGGAGCAGAGGAGACTGAGGGGAGACCTCACTGCAGTTCCAACTGCCTGGGCAGGGGCAGAGGAGGGGTAGGGACTGAGCTCTGCTCTGGGGGAACCAAGGACAGAACCCAGGGAATGGCTGGAGCTGTGTCAGGGCAGGCTCAGGTTGGATCTCAGCCAAAGGTTCTTCCCCCAGAGGCTGGTTGGGCACTGCCCAGGCTCCCCAGGGCAGTGGGCACAGCCCCAAGGCTGCCAGAGCTCCAGGAGGGTTTGGCTGATCCTCTGGGGCACAGGGGGTGACTCTTGGGGATGGGTCTGTGCAGGGCCAGGGGTTGGACTGGATGATCCTTGTGGGTCCCTTCCAACCCAGCATATTCTGGGATTCTGTGATCTCCCACCTCAGGGAACCTGCTGGTAAAGGAAATCCAAGCAGATAATGTGGAGTAAGGCTGAGACAGGAGCAGCACTGCCCTGTCTGAGCTGGAGGGAAGGACACTCATACAGGCAGCATCTCCATGTCCAAAGCTGGCATCCTTCAAAGACTCCCTGCTCAAACAGGGGGCTGGGAACCACCTGCCTGCACGTGTCTGAGCATCTCCCCAGCCCCAGCCCTGCCCTCTTACCACCAACAGACAGGGAAAACACCATTATCCCTCTTATATACACCAGGACTAAGGCATGGAAGGTGTGCTTTGTGTGACACGTCTCCCTGCCAGTCCCCCACACCAGAGCCAGGAGCAGCACGTGGAGCTTTGGTCCTGGCACTTGTGCCAAAGACTTGGAATGAAGCACAGACCAGTGTCAGGGACATTGTGCATCCTGAGATGTGAAGGTGAGAGGCAAAAGAAAGCCCACAAGGATGAGGAAACTGAGAGAGAAGACCATGGAGGCAGATGGCAATAAAAAGGACAGGCACAAGATACATTTAAAAGATGAAAAGCCTCATATGCAAGAGGTCAGGTGGAAAACAAGCCGAGGGAGAGCTACCAGTGGCCATAACTCAGCCTCCAAGAACATTGGCAATTGCTCTCAAGCCAGCCTGCCCTCTCCTACCTGCTGTAATCACCCTGCAGCTCTCCTGTCGCTGGCCAGACAAGAATATAACAACTCCACTGTCAAGATTTGTCCCCTCTGCACATCAGTAACAAGTCATTTTATAAAAAAACCCAGAGAAGACGCATTTCATCTGGTACAAATGAGGTTTTTAAAATTCCATTTGCCTTCCCTCTATATGCAAATGTGTGCTGATCTGATAAGGCTCCCATTTCCTGGATTACACACGTCAAACTTTGCAAAAACAGGCATACCCTGGTGGTTTCACTCCATATTTCACAGCCCTCTCTTGACCATGCTGACATAAATATTTCAGAAACCTGCCCACCACTGTCAGAGTTAGGTCTAGGTCACCCAGAAGCCAGTGGTTTGGACAGTCATTAATTCAGCAAAGCAATTAGCAGGAGCTGCCATAGCTCAGGACATCCTGGTGAGCAGCAGGAGCCAGAAACCCCAGACAAGGTGTAAAGGAACCCTCAGCAGCACCACGGGCTGTGGGACAGGGCCTGGCACAGGACTCCTGAGCCAAAGGGATCCCTTCTGCCACTGACTTCTTCTCCCAGCTTTAAAAAGCTCTTCTGGCTCATTTGGCCACTGAAATCTGAAAGACAAAGACTGGCCACAAAACTGGACTGAGTTATTCCCCATCCAAAGTCCTTTTCTTTCCAAAACCACAGCAAGTCCTTCCTCAAAGCAGCTTCTGAAAATACCTCCCCAATGTGAGTGCCTTGAGAACTGTGTTTCCATATGTGCAAAACCTTGTTTGTGCAGCAAATGAGATGGGGGAAGACCAGAGACAAGTAGGAACTGCAAAGATCTCAGCCTGAGGATCCTTGGAAGCTGCAGCCATGGATATTTAAATGCTAAGCAACATATCATCAACTCCTTGCTGAATATAAGATGGTTTCATCTTTGCAGAAGCAGCAACAATAGCATGTTCACATCACCTTCACTCTGGCAGGCTGATCAACAGCAGCAGCCATGGCTCCTTAGTTTTTACCTTCGGAAAACGATTCTGGGCAGCAGAAATGCTGTGGAGCCACTGCAGGTACTGGCTCAGGGCTCTGCAAGGCAGAACTCTAACCCTGGCTGAGGGTACAGCCAGCCAAGCCCCATGCTCTGCCCTGAAACACTGGGATATTCTATCCAAACCCCAGGGAGATCCATGCTGCAACATTCCCATAGCCAATGCAAGGCTTTGCTCCATCTCTCCAGTCTGCAGGGAGCTGCTGTGCACCAAAGGCAGCCTCTCTGTGCCCCACTGCTGGCTGTAAATATTTGGATATTTTGGGCAGATGAGGCTCTTGCTTGGTCCATTTGGATTCAGAAACTGAACTCCTTAACTCCCAACTCCCAGCTGAGAAACCTGCCAGTGGGTTTGTGCCACGTCAGGGAGCAGGGAAGAGACAGAGCCCACCTGCAGAGGCCCCACACAGCCCTGGCTCCCCACAGTGCTCGTCACTGCTGGGGGGCTGATTAACTTCCTTTTTCTTTCCCATTTAAACCTCTTATATCCTTTTTCTTAACTTTCATGGCAAGGTCTTCCCAGAGGAGCCATTGCTGACCCCAGTGCTGGCTGGAGCAATCCAGCTTCCAATCATCATCAGGAATGTTAAACAAAACAGAGGGAATCAGTGCCCAAATAACAAAAGTAGAGAACTCCCAGGAAACAAAGCATTCGTGTGCTCTGGGATGTTGCATGGCAGATTTGAGGTCACCAGAAGTGTGAAGGAAATGCTTTTATACAGAGAACCCCCAAGAAAAGTGTCAAAATGATGGAGAAAACCATCACAGAATCATTAAGGATGGAAAAGCCCTCTGAGAACATGGAGTCCAACCATTAACCCAGCATTGCCAGGGCCACCACTAAGCCATGTCCCTAAGCACTACATCTACCTGTTTTCTGAACGCTTCCATTCATCTCTGCCATCCCAAAGACTAAGGATCAGCCTTTGGTTGCCATAACCATCAGGTAAGATCACCTTGGAGGGCAGCAGGTGTTTCTGTGCACTGACAGACTCAACCTCCACGTGCTTGGCAGAGCTCAACGTACACAGCAACAAAAGTCACCTCTGCAAGGTTTCCCCACAGAGGTTCCAACTCCCAAGGGAACTATCACCTGGTGAAAGTGTATTCCAAAAGGAAAAAGACAGCAGAGGAAGCACAACTTCAGAAAGACTCTGTCTGTGGTGGAACAGTTACCTGACCACAGGAACGGTCTGAGCAGGGGTGTGAACCTTCATTCAGAGGATGCTGCAATCCCACTCATTAAAAACCAGGTAACCTGCAGGTTCCAAACACAGACAGAAGGAAAAGCCCCACAGATTATACCAAAAAAAGAACAATAACAGAGGTGCTGGAAGCCTTTCCAAGGCACACATCTCCTTTCTGTCTGAGCCAGCTGCACCTGGTGCATTATTTAGTGCCAAGTGAGAAAGAAGAAATGCCTAACAAAGTGTTAAAGGACTTTGTGAAGTTTCACCAACCTTCCCAGAGCCATCAGCTCTCCGGCTGCCTGGCAGAAGAGACAACTGATCCTGCTTCTAGATTACAGGAGGCAGAGCTCTTAGGGCAACTGTCTCTCTGAATTTGCATCCAGCTACCTCCGGCAGCTTGAAGTGTGCTCAAAGTGCAAGAAAGCACTTGATCAAATCCAGCTCACACTGCAGGCAGGGAGGAACAAGCACCCAAAGCAGCGTTACAGATACAATAACAATCGAATTTGGGGGGAGATCTGACAGGTTACAGGTTGATGACACTGCTGCAGTCTCAGTGGAAACACAGATTGATGCAATTAGCAACAGGGAACTAGAAACACAGCAGAGGAAAACTGAGGATACATCTATAAAAGATGAGCTACTGCCCAAGTGTGGAGAAGCACAGAAATCCTGTGTGAGCTCAGAACAGGAACAAGTTGAAAAAGGATGAGATGAGGAGAAACACAACTCCGAGCTCCCTTACAGTATTCAAAACTGAAGATCCAGATTTTAAATCAACACATTTGCTTCCCTAGGAAAGACTGGGCCAATTTGCCACAGGGGTACAATGGAAGAGGGACGGGGGGCACCCTGGAGAGGCAGGTGGCCAAGAGCAAACTCCTGAGCACTGTGCTGAGCACACTCCAGCCAGCCCAGCCAGGGCTCTGCTCAGCTGCCAGCGACTGGAACCACTTCAGAGAACATGGGAAGATGCAGAACCACTGGATTAGATACACTGCCAAGGCATGTGCCTCTGCTAAAGGACTGAGAGGGACATGCCTGGTGCAGCCACACCAGCTGCTTCCCTCATCCTGTGGGTCCTTGTCCTGTGCTCCCACTGGGGAAAGCCTGGACCCCAGAGGCTGCAGGGGTGGGCTCGTGCTGGCTGCTGGTTCCCCAGCCTCAGGAATACATGTGAGAGTCCCAGTCCACACAGAGATTTCACTTCAGAGAAACCCCCAGGAGACAGAAACCCAGCTTGGCAGGGGGAGACCAAGGCAGACTCCTCTTTCTGGTATGTCTTCACCCAAACTTGCCACACACCTGAACTGGGTGACAGAGCACCATGTAAGCTCTCCCAAGAGTAACCAAAATTATTCTCCTCTGTGAATGCTGACAAGCTTCCCACTTCCATGAGCCCTGTGCTGCAAGTGCCCAACATGGAATTACTACAAAAATAAAGTGGAATAAGGCACTCGAGCAATGGAGAAGGTGCTTCTGAACAAACCCTGCAGAAAGGTTCATAATGACTGCAAGGATATACATATTCTGCTCCAACAAGGGTGCTGGGGATCTGCAAGGCTGAATAATGAGCAGGGACACCACATGCCTTCCATACATAATGGTACAGAAATGGAATATAAGTATATACTGCGGCTTTGTGAAACGTAGGGGCTTTTGTAGCCATTTATGTTATACAAAGATTTACACTTGGAAAAGTCGTTCTGCTATATCTGGCAGAAATTTCAAGACAAATGGAACCCATACTTATTCATTCAATGATAATACTGAGCACAGGATAAAGCTCTTAAATTCAGAGCACTTTATAAAAATTAATTACTACTTAGTTCACCCTTGTGAGGTGGGAAGGTATTACACCTGCATATACATGAGGACACCAAAGCACAAGTGGATTAAACAGCTCGTTCAGGACCCCAGAGACAGGTTAATTGCTGAAATATGTATGCACACATGCATCTGTGTGTGTGTTTGAATGGGTCTGGCTCCTCCAGAGCCTTCCCAGTGCTCGGGCCCTTGCAGTGAAGCCAGTCTGCTCCACTGGGCTCCTCTCACCATACGTGTCTCATGCACATCTAATAAAAGACACCAACCCAAAAAAAGGGGAAGAGATTTACTTTTGTGGTTTGCACAGATAGGAATAAAAGCTGGATTTCAAACAGCCAAGGAACAGAAAACCCATTGTTAAAATGCTGTGCAGTGCTACAGTGACAATTCCTAATCAGCTTGCACCAGCCCCCACTGGAGCACAGCAGACCTGGGAATGCACATGCCAACAAATGTTGTAAAATCTGTCCTCTGACAACCATAGAAGAGAAAAAGGGCTGTGGATGCAGGGACAGAGACACCCCACCACCCACCCTAGGGCTGGCAGCCCGCTCTCTCTGCTCAAGTGACCTGAAAGCACTTTAGCAGCCACTCCCCTTTGCCAGGCACTTTGGCCGTGGCCTCTGGTCCCTGTACTGGGTCACTGAGTCCTCATCTCTTTATCTGAACATCAGCAAAAGCTCACATTGTCATGGGAACAGGCAGGAATTGGAGTGTCTGCAAGGCTGCTGTCAGTGCTGACAGGTGGGGCTCCAGAGAGATGCTATAATTAGTTACCTGGACGGAGGGTTTGCCACTGATGTGTGGGGTAAAACACTTCCAGGTCTTCAGGATCAGCATCATCCTCTGTCACCAGCTCGTTCCCACTGTCATCTTTTATGTCGCTCTCTTCTATTTTTGTAAGGGCAAACTCCTTTTGGAGACAAGAGATTCAGCTCATTAGCAATTGCATCTGGGTAATTTAGTGCTGGCTGAGAATACAGAATTTTTTCCCTCGCCAGCATTTTTTTTTTTTTGACATCCAAGATTCTTTCCACATGGTTAAATTTAGATTTAAAGTATATTAAAGGTTAAACATGCATAACTAGCATGACATTTGTGCTGAACAAAGCAACGCAGCTGATTTCCTATTCCAGGGCAGGCTGCAGGTTTTAAACCAGCTTTCACAGAGCCTCACCTGTATTTCACTGAGAGCCAGGGGCCCTGGCTATTATTAGGGTTGCGTAACGTCGTAAGACCCCATTTTCCCTTGCCTAAAAATATGTCAAACTTCTAACTTTTTCAGCTGAAATTTTCCACACGAGTGGAACGCCTCGAGGATCGTTGGTTGATGTTTGGTTTGTTTTTGTTTTTTTTTTCTTAAATGCACTTATTTCAGGCTTGGAGAAGATTTCAGCTAAAATAGTTCAGCTATTTCCAAAACAGGACACGAGAAAAAACACACTGAGTTGCCCACACGATACAAACGCGAGGATCCTCTTCTCCACACGTTCCCAGTGTTCTCCAAGTCTTTTAAAACAATGAGGCAGGGATTTAATCACCACCTACGTGGCAAGTGCAGCATGGGGATGGCAGAGGTGTGGGAGAGCAGCCAGCACGAGTCGTACGACGCTACGCACAGGGAAAAACGGGGATGAAAAGCAGGGGGAAAAAAAATCCTTGCTGCGAGGGAAACCTCACTGCTCAATGGAAAGTCTCCCTAGGGAGCTGGTGGGAGTCATGTAAAACTGCAATGGATACAATTATGGAGAGTGTATAGTAACGACCTGGTACTGTCACACCAGAGGAAGCAGCTCTGTGCTGCTCTGGTTTGAACAGGAACAGATGAACTGATCCGGGTTTATCATCTGGACACCTCAGTGCCTGTTGGAGGGAATATTATCAGCTTCCGAGATCACCAATTCAGCCACCACTGAATAATTTCAGATAACCAGCCTATAGGGAAAGATTATTCCTAATTGTTGGCAATTAGAACAGAGTTACGGCTCACTTCATGAAGTGTTTGGATATTAATCCTTTGAATGTTTTCACAGGGAAAGAAAAAAAAGTAAATTTGGAGGTTAATTGGAAATTTTGGGCCACGTTCTGCCTTCTCTTCTTCCACTCCTTGGAAAAAATGTATGTGTATTTTTTGGTCAGAATCTGGATGCTCTGCATAGAAACATCCATTTTCCAGCCTAGAAGAGTGTTTCTGAGTAAGAGAAATGTCAACTTGAGCAAAACACGAACAGGAGCAATGACAGTGTAGATGTGGCACTTCAGGACATGGTTTAGTGGTGGCCTTGGCTGGGGGAATGGTTGGACTCAACAGTCTCAGAGGGTTTTTCCAGCCTAAACAATTCCACGCTTCCATGACTGTGGTAGCTTATGAATGTGGCTGACAAACCTATAGAATATTTATATTTTAGCTGCCAGAAAGGAACACGATTGCCGAAATGCATGAGAAAACAGAGCTTAACTCCTGCTTTCACTGAGTGCGTCAGGGGCTCAAAATTGTTCAAATTATAACAAACGTTAGCGCTCAGGAACAATCACAGCCATAAAAACCCAGGTTCTGCAGATGAAAATCAATGTTAACATTTCCCGAGCCAAGACTCCACGGGACTGAAAAGGAGTGAGTGGAGCAGTTATTACTTAGGTTATTTCCAGGGCTCTGTGATTATCCAGGAGGGACTCAGTGATACAGGCTATTGTAAATGCACCAACAGGCCTCCCAGGGCTGGAGCTGTTCAAACACATAATGGAGACAGCTGATGTTTACCAGCTCTGCTGAGGACAAGTGCTGGGGCATAAATGCTCAGCAAGGATAAAAGGATGTGACTTGGTTCATTTAAGTGTTACTGTCACTGCTTGGCCACAGTTACTTTGCAACACCCCATTTTCATCAGTGTTTCTGGCAAAAATGGGCAACTCGACACAAGCAATTCTTCATTTACACAGAAATTAGTAAAATCCTTTTTGGTTTGTTTCAATAACTAAAAGTAGGAGAAAGATGTTTTCTAAAGAACAATGCGCATTTCCTTAAAGGCAAAAACCTTCCTTGCTTTACCAGTCTGAAATCAAGGGCAGTAAGGTGAAAAGCCTGGTTAGGGAGGGTCTGGGATTCTGCTTGCACTCAAGGAGGAAGAAATTTTTTACAGAGGGAGTAATAAGACATCAAAAGGGGCTGCCCAGGGAGGTAGTGGATTCACCATCCTTGGAGGTTTTTAAGATGAGACTGGATGTGGCATCAGTGCCATGGTCTGGGAACCACGGCGGGGTTGGATCAAGGGTTGGACTTGATGATCTCAGAATCACAGAATCATAGAATCACAGAATCAGCTGGGTTGGAAAGGACCTCTGAGATCATCAAGTCCAACCCTTGATCCAACCCCACCGTGCTTCCCAAACCATGGCACTGATGCCACATCCAGTCTCACCTTCAACACCTCCAGGGGTGGAGAACCCACTCCCTCCCTGGACAGCCCATTCCAATGCCTGATTACCCTCTCTGGAAAGAATTTCTTCCTAATATCCAACCTAAACCTCCCCTGGCACAGCTGAAGACCCAGCCCTCTTGTCCTACTGCTGGTTCCTGGGAGAAGAGCCCAACCTCCACCTGGCTCCCCCCTCCTGTCAGGGAGTTGCAGAGAGTCAGAAGGTCTCCCCTGAGCCTCCTCCTCTCCAGCCTCAACACCCCCAGCTCCCTCAGCCTCTCCTCACACCACTTGTGCTCCAGTCCCTTCCCCAGCCTTGTTGCTCTTCTCTGCACCTGCTCCAGCCCCTCCATGTCCTTCCTGAGCTGAGGGCCCAGAGCTGGACACAGCACTCCAGGGGTGGCCTCACCAGCGCTCAGTCCAGCCCAACAATCACTTCCCTGCTCCTGCTGCCACACTCTTCCTGAGCCAGGCCAGGATCCATTGGCCCTCTTGGCCACCTGGGCACACTCTGGCTCCTGTTCAGCTTCCTGTCCATCCACACTCCCAGCTCCCTTTCTGCCTGGCTGCTCTCCAGCCACTCTGTCCCCAGCCTGGAGCTGCCGGGGGTTGTTGTGACCAAAGTGCAGGACCCGGCCCTTGGCCTGCTTGAACCTCATCCCCTTGCAATCAGCCCATGGATCCAACTTGTCCAGGTCCCTCTGCAGAGCCCTCCAGCCTTCCAGCACGTCAACACTCCCCCCCC
>NW_020884974.1:0-16120 GCF_003945725.1 Corapipo altera
AGCTAGCAGCCTTGAGACAGAGCACGGAGCTCTGCAAAGGGGAATTCCAATCCCCTGAGGAAGGGACTTTCACGAAGATGCCCCTGCATTTCGTGATATACCTGTGGTGACACGAGTCTGGTCCCTGCTGGCAGCCCACAGGTGAAGCCTTCGTTGGACCGAAGGAGAGCCGAGGGGCTTGGAGACCCCCTTGTGTGTATTGAACAGAGATCCAGCTACAACAATCCAGTTACTGCTGCATGCATGAGATGAGGAGACCTGCTGCCCTAGAAGAGATTCCTGCTTTGGGACTGGAAGGGATCTGTCCTTCTTTCCCTCCTGGACTTTTATTTGGAGGGGAGAAGAGATCTGATCCACTGTAAATACTATATGTCATGGCAGAGATAGTTGTGATCGTTTTTGTCTCACAAAAGAGGTGAGATTAGTACACACAGGTGGAAAATCACAACTTTTACCATAGCTAATGTGTGGTAAATCACCGTGCAGCTAAGCTGGTGTGTGGTAAATTACCGTGTGGCTGTCAGATGGTTGTGCATTTGTGCCCTGGAGTTTAGAGCCTCCAGCAGAATTAGAAATGCTGCTCCAATAATTTGAGGCATCTCCAAGTCCTTTATTGGTCAGGCTGCCAAGATATATTTAGCAGTTCAGCAAAGGAAAAAAAAGCCAAACAGAAACCATATTCTGTGTAAGGTCGTGGGGCTGTACGGCTGCCCTCAAAGGGCCACATTCCTGCAGGCTGTGTTGGGATAAGAACTTAATGCTCCTGCAATCTAGTAATGTGTTTCCATCTGTGAACAGGGCAAGGGAATGATTGTAATAGTGGGAGGAGATTGAAAGAGAAATGATCTTGTTTCAGGAGAGCTGCATTTCACAGATTATGAGCAGGTGATTTGTTATTTTTTGGGTTAATTTCCAGAACAACGCAGGCAAGAGGTGGTGATCTTCAGGAAACAAAAGACGGTAACAACATATTCTGCCTGGGCTCTCTCTCTGCCCAGGCAAGGTTGGCTGTGCTTTTGTTGATCCCCCGCAAAGAGCTCTGCTCTTCTAGCTGGGAGGAGGAGACCTAGACCCCAGCTGAAATACCTCGGAATTGGGCACCTCCCAGCTTGGTAAGAAAGAAAGGGTGAGAGGTGGAAGAAGTCAGCAGGCCCCTTGAGAGGAAGGAGTAAGAGTAGCCTCACTGGGACACTCGTGTTCTTCACTCCCAACAGAAACCAGCAGCCCAGCTCACCCAGTGCAGGGCAGAGGGATGACTGACAGTGCCAATGCACTGACATGCAGATGTGGTTACCAGTGTGCCAGGGATGGCAGGACATGGAAGCAGTTAGCTTGTTTTATCTTCCTTGCACTGTATCCAGCAGAATAAAATGATTTGGCTCCATGAATGGTGATATCCAATGGTGACTTGCTTAAGTACTGGTTATTTACAGTGCATGATCAAAACACAGTTTATAGCTAAAGATAAAACTTTTTACCAGTTTGGGCTGGAGAAAAAAAATGAGCAAGCTTTTTAGGTCTTTGGACATAGAATCACTTCTCGAAGCTCATTTGTTTTCCCAAATGTATTTGATAGTCTAATAAAACACACCACCTCTGTCTATAAAACCTGTGTTTTCTGTGTCTTTGGGCCACTGTGATTACCCAGCACTATACTAAAATTTCTAATAATTGTGACTTTTGCTTGCAGAAATCAACAACCCAACTGAACTGTTGTCTGACCAAGTGACAGAGGACGCAATTACTGTTTCCGGGAACAAAGTCCAGGCTTCAATAGACAGATACAGACTGAGCTACACCTCAGCTAATGGGGACACAGAGGAGAGAGAGGTGGAGAAAGATAAGAACGTCACTCCCTTGGCAGGACTGGAGCCAGGCACAGAGTACATCATTTACATCTGGGCAGAGCAAGAGAGTCAGCACTGAGGCTGTGACAGGTAAGTGGACAGTAGGTTTTGTTGAGTGTGAGATCAGAGATCAGGCACCGTTAGGCTTAGTCCATCCTGGACGCGTAGTTCACCACCACACTGTGATCTCCTCTCTGCTTTTTCATGACCTCTGAGCTTTGATCTTCTCTCTCCCAAAACAGGGAGCTCAAGCATATCTGTGAAAGGGCTTCCAGGTCTCTTCAAACATCTATATTATCTCTACACAGCAATTCTACTTCTCAAAACAGAAGATAAACAGCATCAGGCATAATATATGGGGTTTCCCAAACTACTACTCTGCAGGCCTCGGCATTCCCAGCTGCAAGGTCACTTGAGTGAATGTACCATCTTGCTCACTGTTCTTCTGCTTTTAACTCGTCCCTCCCAACAGAAGGACCCTGCTCTCTAGGTATTTTGTTTCATGAGCTCTCTTTGCATTGCTGGGTATTGAAGATGCACGGTTGTAACCCTACTTAAATTATTATGTAATAATTTAAATACCTGCCTATAGGCTCCCATAACAGACACTAATGCTATAGGTGATTCTAGAAGAGGCAGATGTAATACAAGAGTGATGACAGCTGATAGTCCTTATTTCACTAGTCCTTCATCAAAAGCATGCGGTGCTTCATGTGCTGCTACCAAGCCCAACAATAACAGAAGTTTAACAACCAAAGTGAAACCATTTCAGAATCAGAGACAGTTAAAAATAATGGCCTGCCCTTTGATTTGTGTGATAAACTGAGAGAATGATTCGAGCTAATTAAGAGAAAACAGTGTAAGGTCAATATGACCTGGAGAGAGAAAAGAAAAACAAATTGTAAAACTTAATTGGGCCCCTATGAAAAGAAAAAAGACAAGTTACCTCCCTTTTACCTTGTGTAGGATTTATAGTGAGAGAATTTTGTTTAGTTAGCTAGATAATAGCACCTTTCTTAAAATTTATAACTTTGCATAGATAACAAGCAAACATCTGTTGAATGTATGACCTAACAATGTGTAATGTTTATACTTATGTATCTAACATGTTTATACTCATGTGCCTAACAATGTGTAATGTTTATACTTATGTATAATGAATATTCATGTAGTAGCTGGAAATAAATGTAGAACAACTGTCTTCTTTGGGTGTGACAGGTGTTGGGAGTTGTTGAACCCCTCCCTGATCACCCAGCGCTGAATTTGCTTTTATCATATAATAAATTCTGATTGGAAATTGCCCGATTGGGTTTCTATTTGTCACAATTTGTGACCTTAGGCTGGTCCTAGGAGGCTGCCAAGCAGGCTTAAATATGTCCTGTTCGGTCAACCGTAAGGATTGTGGTAAACTGGGAACATTCAGGGTCACTCCGTATCCATTGACCTTGTTAATGTACTTATTTTTAGTTTATGAATCCAGCTGTTCCAAGATAGATGGGTTGAAGCTTGGATTTAGGGCAAGATGCCAAAGAGTTCACCAGTGCTTACAGAGGTTGAGGGCAGCTGATGGGGACAAATGGAGATCTCTTGAGGTCAAAACGCCAAACCTATCTGGAACTAGAACTGCAAGGAGTGTTTTAGCAATTTCAAATGGATTTTTTTTGAACTGGCACGAAAACAGAGGCACCTGGAAATTTCTCATGAAGTGGCACAAGGTGGGAATTGGGAATCTGAATAATCACAGCTCAGCTCCTTAGCAGTATGAGATGCTCACCTGTGGCAAGAAAAAATTAAGCGAATTATTTTCTTGTGTGATATGAAAATCAAGTTTGTTCTTTAGTTCTAATTGCACTGCAGCTGGGTATGGGCTGTGCTGCTCCTCGTGTGCAGTGCTTTTAACTCCTTAACTCCCTGGTGGTCCAGGAGCTTCCCAGCCAGTCACCCGTACCAGTGAGAACATGGACTGGCTGAAGTAAGGGATTGACTGATCCCCTCATATTGGACTTCAAACAGTCCTACAAATTCCCTGAGGCAGCTCCTGTTGTGTCTAGTCCAATCTGTATGTTTAAATGTGTTAGTTAACATCTTGAGTGGAGCACCCCAAGCACTTCCCTAGGTAATTTTGGTGTAGAAGTGCAGATTGTACATAGACGTTGGTAAACAGCCAGTGGAACCTGCTCTTGTACACACAGCCACACACAGCTGGCTGGATTGGACAAATTGATCAAGACAGCGGTTCAGGGAGTTTCCCAACCCAGCTGCAGATGCTGCTGCAAGCACCCTTCCAATGGAGACTCCCTGTCACCAAAGGACAGCGACCAAATCCACTCTTTGGGAGATTTGATACCCTCCATAATTCTTAATTTATGCCATGATCCAAATAAATATTTTAACAAACGCTCTGATTATATGTGCCAAATGTGTGAGCCCCCTGTTCTGTTGGGAAAGGCCACAACAGTCACCCAAAGAAAAGCTTGGAAATGATTTATGGCATTTTAAAGGCAAGGCATGAACTACACATTCCAATTGGTTATGAGGTTTTAGTTTTGGCTGGATTTCACTGTTCTCTGTACTGATAGTAACCGGTCCCTTGCCATAAGGTCTGTCCACAACAGCACTCAGACTCTTAATCTGAGCTGGAGACCTGTTCAGCCTCACTAGTAAGAATTACATGAATTTTTTGCCTCACTGAAAACATGTCCAGAGCAGGAGAAGCTTTCCTAAAACAAGTAAAAATTATGAAGGAGTTTGAATTTCAAACTCAGCTCCCTCTGGTGCTTCTACAGCTCACCTGTCACAGTCGTGGTGCTTGCCTTCTTGCTCCTCTGGGGCCCCTTCTCTGCCCAGATGTGGATGACATATTCCATGCCTGGCTTCAGATCCACTAAGGTGATCATGTTGTTGTCACTCCCCACCTCTATGTCCTTGGTGTCCCCATCAGCTGAGGTGTATCTCACCATATACCTGTCTATAGGAGCCTCCACTTTATTCCAAGAGACAGTGGCTGTATCCTCTGCCACTTGGTCGGTTGTCACATTGGTTGGGCTATCAACTCCTGAGAAAGCATTTCAAAGTGCAGGATTAGGAATCTCCAGATTAATTAAACCACTACAATACCTGTCATGGCATGTTATGGAAGAAATTCTTTACCCAGAGGGTGCTGAGGCCCTGGCACAGGTTGCCCAGAGAAGCTGTGGCTGCCCCATCCCTGGAAGAGTCCAAGGCCAGGCTGGACGGGGCTTGGAGCAGCCTGAGCTAGTGGAAGGTGTCCCTGCCCGCAGCAGGGGGTGAGATGAGATGAGCTTTAAGGTGCCTTCCAAATCAAACCATTCCATGTACACATTTCCTTAATTTTTGCCTTGCTGCTGTGGCCACCTAAAACAGAGTCACCTGGGTTTCCCACTACATCCCCGCAAGAAAGACATCCATGAGAAACCAGGGTGGGGAGAAAGCAGGTCTGTTCTACCATTTAGATGAAACTTTCCATTTTTACTGCAAGACGAGCTCGCAGGCTACTTGTCTCACCTTCCGTAGGAACCAACTCGAGGATGTCTTTCCAGCTTGCCCTCTCCCAGCTCCAAGTACAGGGCTCACCCTTCCCCTGCTCCACTGTCAGCCGTCTGCTGCTCCTCCCTTTCTGCCCACCCTGCAGACCTATCTGACTCCCTCAAGGCTTTGCTATTTTAGGTGGTGAATCAGAGTTCAGTGTAGCTCTTGAAGAAGCTGGTATTTGTCTTAGTTGCAGTTCTTAGACTCCAGGGGTTACATAAGAACATGAGCAGCATTACTCATAGTGGATTTTTTGTTTCCTTTTTAAAGAAGTTTTGCAGCCCCTATGTCTGTCAAGAACAGCTTGAAAACACAAGTCAAGGGTGTTCCAAATAATCAGAACCTACACAGGGCAGAGGAACAACCTCACAATGGCAGTGTGGAGGTTGTAGGTTCTGTTGTTTAAAATTAATTTTCTTTTAATGGACTAATCTACAAAACAACCTCAGGAAAATGTCAAGCCTGATAAGGGATTTTTCAGTCTTTGGAAGCAGCACACCTACCCTTTTGTAAGAGCTGAATTTCAGAGATTCCAGAATCTTACAGGTAGAATAGGAGTTCAAAATTCTTCAAGCTCTCTTTTGGAAAAGAATAGCTCAAAAATATTCTGCCTTTTTTTCTAAAGAGTCAATAATCCAAGAGGGTTGTTACTACACAGAGAGGCCAACTTATTACACTTACGCTGTGTCTGGATGGAGCTGTTAGTCAAATTAAGGGTGAAGCTACTGTGGGTTTAAAAACCAAGGCAAAAGATTGAGCTCAACCTAGGTTTAGTGCCCAATATACAGTGTAGGCAAGCTCAAAGAAGGTATCAGCAGACCTGGTTGCAGGTGATGCATGAAGAAGCAGCCAACTGTGCACCTTCTGTGCTGGAATCTTGACAGATCTGTCCCCAAACTCTGTAGCAAAAACAACTTTTCACGTACCAGTCCTCACAGTCACAGAGGATGGTTTCCCCTCTGTGTTGTCTTTCACTCTGTGCCAGGCTTCAGGCCTACAAACAGCAAAAAGGAGCATTAACAGCAATTAGGGAGGGCAGTATTTCTTCTTGAAGAAAGCTGGGTTTTTTAGTCTATCGAGTTCTAGATTTACAGGAGAGAGAAACTTGGAGTTTAGATTTCTATCCAACTTCCTTTTGTCTTTTGAATGTCTTGATAGGTCTAGGCTTGCCCTTAGGGTATATAGGCTACAGCTAGCGGGGATTTCCAATAATATGTGTTACCAATTCTGAGACAGAAAAATACACTTAATTCCTGACAAAGACAGAATTAAATGAATGAATGAATATGCCTTGAAACTTGCTATCCACAGAGCATAGCTTTCTCCCTGTGGAGACAGCCATCCTTATGGGTGTCATCTCACCTTCATACAAGGTGAAGGAACACTGGCCATTCACACATGAGAGAATTGTCTCAGGACTGTGGTCTGACTGTCAGTCATTCCTGTCACTTTTCCCTGCCCCTGACCAGTTTGGAATACCCACACATACTTACCAGTCAGGACGTATCTGCTCTTAGGGTCATTGCTTTTGGGCATCATGACCTGCTTCTCATCCATCTCCACTAGGGATCTGAATTTTAGCTTGTAATAATCCACATCTGTTGGTGGGTTCTCCCACTCCACTTCCAGTGAGTGCTCCATCTCCTCTGTCACCCAGATGGCACTGAGTGCAGACAGGACTGAGAAGAACAGCAGAAAGCCACAAGGAAGCAGCATCGGGCAAATAGTAAAAAGGTAAATATAAGATAGCAAGTCCTCCTCCCTGCCCAGTCTGCCTTCTGAGACCTGAGACATTTTCCTGAGCCACACTGAAGAGTTAAGCAAGTACAGCACAATCACTATTTGACCAGGTTTAGTTTTATCCATGGTAACACTCCAATTCTAGAGTTTTCTGGCTCTCAGCTCCCACCTGTTGTGCTAGAAGCAAGAAAAATGTCAAAATCACCAAACTCTTCACTGTTTTTGCCAAGTGCAAGCAGACAGCATAACATATTAACAGCTGCTAACCAAATGGTATTTCAGTTCTTGAGAGACTGCTTCAAATACAGAGTCTTTCCACACAATCTCCTAAGTTCAGCAGGATCAGGCTCATTCAGTGCTGGGAAGAGACTAGGAGAACTTGCTGCTGCAAACATGTTTGGAGAACTAGAAGCTAGGACTGACATCCTGCCTACCTTGTAGTGTCTTCTGCATCCAGTTGAACAGTGCATTATTCTTAATAACATGCTTGAAAACGACGACAGAAAACTGTAGGCTTGGGAAGAGAAAGTGCTCTCCAGCACTCAGTTTGCTCCAGTTGTTGGAATCTAACTTTAAAGATCTACAACATCTGACTGATGAAAAATACTGCCTCCTCCTACCTGTACTTGCTTCTAGATCCTTGGGCTCACTGGCAATCCCCTTCTTCAAGTCACAAAGTGTGACACTGTAGGTGGTGCCAGGGCGGAGTCCCATAATCTTGTAGCTGAGCTGCTCTTTGGGAACGTGGATTTGTTTCACCAACATCTCATATCTAGCTGGATAATAGGTAAGGACGTAATTATCCACATCAGCCATTGGATCCCAGCTGAGAGCCAGAGAGCTCTCAGTGGAGTTCAGCAGCTGCAGGTTCTGGGGAGCAAGCACTAGAAGAGAAACAAAGGAAACATTGCAATGAGGATGATGTCTTGTCACATGGCCAAGCACGAAATTTTTTCAGACCTATTTTGAATATGAAAATGCAGAAGTGGAGCTCCCAGTCTTTAGTCATCTTGGATATATCCATATCTTTCTGCTCAACAGCACACCATTAAATACAAATGAATACTGCAGTAACAAATACAGTAATTTTGTAGGCGACTCTTTACAGCTTCTAAACTCACATTTGACACAAGAAAAACTGTCTCATAAAGCTGTCCCTTCCAATGCATCTAGGAAGAGAAAGACAAGCCAAAACCCTCTTTTCCTATCACTGTCAGCCATTTCAAAATGTCAGCCGGTCCCAAAAACTGAGGAACACAGCTTCTCCATGGCAGAGGCAGAAAACTGAACTTTTCTGACTGAGTACTGATGGAAGCTTATACTTGGTGCCTGGAGGAGACCTGGGCAGACCTGCTGTCTACAATATATTTCAGAACACCAACAGTGCCTTAACTGTTTTGCCACAAGACAGACAGCTCATCACTGTCTTGAAGCAGCCCTTGAAAGCAGTCAACGTAGAGCATCTGTTTACCCTCAAGTTTACATGATTTTAATTACAAGTGAGCACATCTAAGCTGATCAAACCATCTACAGCTGTATTTCATTAGCAAGGCACTAAGTGATAGTGAAAAATAGATAGTAAGCACCTGTAAAAAGGCATGTGTCAGCAACATGAGGTCAGATAACATCAGGAGATTCTTCTCACTTGAAAGGCAGCATTCATTCCGACGTGGCATTCACAGCTTTCACCAAACACTCCCTCACTTATGTGCATGCCATTGCTTTTATTGAAAAATTTGTACAAAACATGAGACTGTTCATCCTGTCTCTTCTTCTGATATAGAAGCTGGATTTGAATAATCCAGCTTTGCAGTAAAATAATAAAGAACCTAAATACACATGGTGTGGTTTATTCCTTGTCTAAGCATAGTTGGGAAGAGGATTGTATCTTCCTCTCTGCTATTCAACATGTCCTTGTCCTCTATTTCTCCTTCAGAAGGAACTGTAAGGCATTAATTATACTGTTACATGCTTGATAGCAACTTCTAAATGCTCAGACATTCCAGTTACCATGGTAATACATAACAAAATATGTCATTTCATGATCTGAGACACACAAAAATAGGATACAATAATAATGATGATATCTAAATAAAAACAGTGCTTAGTGTAAGTATCCCAGGATGCAGAAATCTAACCCAGACTAGAACAAGACAAGCAGTTTGACATCCCTGCAAGAGGAGCACTTGGCTACAGCTGCTGAGGTGGGAACCATTTGCCTTTAGGACTGGGAGTTTTTAAGCAGGACTGGAGGTGTAGCGCTCAGAAACAGTAACAAAATGGGTTGTGCTATATGCATTAACTCCTTGCTCACTCAGAACAGAGAACACTATCTCAGCCTGTAAAACAGCTGCAGGTCTCCTGTGAGGAAGAGGGTGCAAGGCTGGACTCAGCCAGCCCTTTGGGAGAGGCTGACTGGGTGACAGCTCTCTGGTAGAACTGTTTTTCCTCTGGGAGAAACCCTTCTGCTTGCCACCTCTTGCCAGTAAAGGTGCTGCTCCCTGAGTAGCAAATCTCAGTCTACTGACAGGGGAAAAGAGTGCTGGAGCCACAGGGAAACGCTTCTGGACAGTGTGGAAGGGGCAGGAGGAGTGAAGTTTTGATACAGAGCTCTGTTTTGAGTGAAGAATTTGAGCTAATAATCTTTTACTTAAAAGGTGAGTCTCTAAACAGATAGATCGAGGATGATCCAGAGCAGAACAAAGCTGTGAGTCAGGTCACTGCAAACCCTTACTGAGCAACACCTGCTGCTAAGTGTGTGGCTGTTACCTACTTCTCCTTCATAAAGAGCTGAGAAAGATTAGAATCAAGCAGTGATGTTCTGAGGAAAGGCACTTCCAGGGTAAGAGGCTGTGTGCTGAAGCCTGGAGTACCAATCTGTGGTTGTAGGGAGGCTGTAAGTTTTGCAGAATGAAGCAGAAACTGCTGGACACACCCCTCAAGGTCAGCTCGGTCAGGTCTTAGGCAAATCCTACTGCCTTGTAACAAAGCAGGACGAGGGAGAATTTCCCAATGACCTCACTTCAAAGGATTTACGTGTCCTTTGTCTCACAGTTTTTATTAAATCAACTACCTCATCGGCAAGCATGATTTTATACTGTCTCATTTGCACGTCAAGAAACAGACTGTCTCCCTCTAATTACAGGCTCTATGCCCATTTTGCTCTCTCCTTCAGCTGCTGCACACAGGCTGCTGCTAGTGCAACCTTTAGTTGCATTTCCACCTTTTCCCATTTCAGCAATGCTTTCGAGGCAATTTTTGAAGACAAGGGCCAGTCAGGCAGCAGAAACTCCAGGAACACAGTGACCCTCAGGGTTGGTTTACCTACAGGATGAACAAAAAGTGTATGGGATCTGGAGAGGGAAACTCAAACTGCTAGAAAGAAGGGAGAAATAACTCACAGGCAGGTCTTACCCTGGGAGCAGTCGAGGCCAAACAAGCCATCGTGGCAGCAGCACTCTCCTGTTTCACAGAACCCATTGCCACTGCAGTCCCCAGGACATCCTTTGTCGGCACAGTCCTCGCTCGTGAACTCCTCATGGCACTGCCACACCCCTGTGGCCGTGTCACAGGTCCCGTGGCCGCTGCAGTTCTCTGGGTAGAGCCGAAGGCTGCAGTCCTCCCCAAAGAAAGGCTCGTCACAGACACATGTCCCGCTGTCCCAGGCCCGTGGCCGCTGCAGCGGCCGGGGCAGGTGGGGTGGGAGCAGTCGCTGCCCTGCCAGCCCTAGGCACACTCATGGCCGCAGGTCTGTCGAGAACAGTCCCACGGCCGCTGCAGGGAGGGACGCCTGGCCACGGCAGCAACAGGAGGCACAACGGCAAGGGTGACACACAGAGGAAAGGAAACAAAAATAAAGCGAAAGGAAAAATGAGGAACATGGCAATAGACCGGTCGTGCAAAAGTGTGTTTGAGATCATTAAAGGGGAAAGCATAACAGTCACTGGAAAATAGGGACTAAAAGAGACCCGATGGCATCACCTTGTCCATCTGCCCCAGCTCCACCACTGCCTTTCCCAACACATGTTTCTGTGGTCAGCAGGAATGCAGGTTCCATGACCATCCCAGAGTCAATTAGAAAGCTTTACACCTCTAACCTGAATCTTCCTGTTGTAATTTAAGCTCACCATTTCTCACCACAGTCACTATTAAGAGGGAGAGCACGGTTTTCCCACCTGTATTTTTCATGTGACCAAAGACTTGGCACTTTCCCCATCTCCATTCCACAAAAACCACCAGTTTGTTAAATCTTTTCTTAGAGGCCATGCAGCATAGAACTGTGATCCCAGGCAGTGGCCACTGCAATCATCATCATTCTATAAACTCTGCTCTTCTGTTAGTCACTTAGCAAAGAGGAAAGAAAAAGACAAATTCTCAACAATGGCTGAATTCTGGAGGCAAAATTGAGAAAGAAAAAGACAGCAACAAGAAGTGCCTCCCTCATCTTTCACCCTCCTGTTCACCAGAAAATCCTCTATTGAATCCTCCCACCTACGTGAAACTCAGGAACGTGTTCCCTCCCACTTCTGAAGGATAGTTGGGGAGATTTCCCCTGTGCTGGTTCCAGAAATGTTATTGTAGTACCACATTTTGGGAACTTCAGATTTCTTCTCACATCACAGAAGCCAGGGCACCATCCCAAGTGAAGGACTCAAGTATTTTGCTCATGGAGAACTCCCCATATCATTGACAAATGATTCAAGTCCCCAGATCTTGGCAGTGAATAGGCTGTGCCTGGGAAGTAAGAATGGATACCAGAATTTTTACTTACCTTGGCTTCCCCCACAGCACTTCTGAGGGCTGCAAACTTCCCTCAGCTCTGCCACTTCCTTCTCAAACTTCTCCATCCTTTCCAACAGATCCTTAATGTGGGTCAAAGTTTTACAGTTCCCTTTGGGTGTGTGCACATAGATGTTGTGCCTAAAAATTATATTCTGCTCTTCATTTTCCTCAGCCTCTCCAGGATCCAGCTGCACCCCACTGCTGTCTTCATCATGCTGTAAGGGATCTGCTTCCACCTTAATCTGGGAGGACGTGGGTAGGTCAATCTTACAGGAGTGGCTGAAGGGTGTTCTCTGAGCATCACTGGAGCAGTTGTGAGATGCGAGATGCTGACCAGCAGATGTCTGAAGAGCACAGCACAGCAATAACCCCACTGGGAAGGCAAGCCGGCTCTGGAAATCCATCTGGCACATTTTCAGGGGAAGTGCCGACCCTTCAAACAGCACAGCTGCTTTCGGGATCAAAAAAAAAAAAAATATAAGAAGTGTGATCCTAAAGCTGGTTTTCGTGATTTTCTAAATGACAAATTATCTGTTTTGCCCTGATTCAGAACTAGGTTGGCAAGTACCTGGGAAAGAGTCACACTGGATGAGTTAAAGAGCTTCCAGACCCTCCAACTAGGAGCTCTAAGTTTGCGACCTTCAGTCTCCAGCACCTTGCATAGTGTTCACCTCAAAGTCTGATAACTGTGCTGATGCTGTGCACATGAAGAATTCAGAGAGCTGGCACTGATCTTTTGGTACAGGAAGTTTGGGAAGTAGTTTTACCCACTTTACATTACTCTTCTAACATAGCACATGGCCCACACTGTTATTTGGATTTGGGAGAATTAAAAAATTCCCTCCATTTGACACCAATACGCTGGCATTTTGTGTGCCCAAACACTAGATTCAGTTGAGGGATTTCAAGTTTATTTTTCTTTGACTCATTTATCTGATTTATCATCTTAGCATTGGGAAAGGTTCATTTAGAAGCTACTAGAGCACATCTGTTAACACATGGAGTAAGATGGGCTGCAAACCTATTTGTTTTCCTGTGTTTTTATTTCAGACAGAATAGTTCTTTCCTACCCTCCATAAATATATAGGCAGAGCTTGTTTTCAGGCTGAGTAAGGCTCAAAACTAAGACTTAAAAATACACAAAATATTACTGTTAAACTTCATTGACATTTAGAGGTCAAAACTGAACTTCAAGTGTTTAAAGCCTTTGGGTCTAATCTTTGACAGAAACAAAACTGTTTTCTGTAAAAGTTTTGTGCTGTCAACCAAGCTAGAATTTTGGACTAAATGAACACCTCATAGAAAAGAATAACAGGAAGGAAGAAGCTGAACAAGCAGGGGTGGAAGGATAAAATATAAAGTTAGAAACCTAAACTCATCAGTTGGTTTATTCAACGTTACACACTAAGTGTTGGCATTAATGGTAGATGCCAATCTGTACAGGAGATGATATTCACTTGGTTAAAAATTTAGAACTTCATACCATAGGATCCAAATGCAAAATGCCACCATATGTGACTTACTAAGCAGTCATATTATTCATTGCACAAGTGGAAGAAAAATATTATTTAAGTGCTAAATTAGGTAATGTGATAACTAGAAAGCATTTGGCCAATATGCATCCACAGTAACAGCACATCTGAACTCAGATAACAGTGCTGCTCTGATATATATATATATATAATATATAATAATAATTTATAATCACATTTCTGAGAGTCATGCAATCCTGAGTGATGATGAAAATGAACTGTTTTCAGTAATAAACATCCTTATCTATCCTAAATATCTGCAAAACCTCGGGAAATATCCCTACCATTAGATTCCTACCTCCCATTGGCAGCACAGCTATAGGAAGGTATCCTTCCTGCTCAGAAACACTATGCTTTGGTTTCTAAAAACAAAACAAAGCCCCACCACCATTGAAAATACATATTACACCTGACTACACGTGTTTTGCAGCCCACCCTAGTGCATCTCTTCAAGCAAAATCATCACTGACACCAATCAAAATAGGGTATGGATTTCAAGATTCAGTCTACAATTCCTTATCTTATAGCCTTACATGATATTAGGAAAAATTTCTTTACTGAAAAGGCAGTCAGGCACTGACACAGGCTACCCATGGCAGTGGTGCAATCACCATCCCGGGATGGATTTAAAAGACGTGTAGATGTGGCTCTCGGACATGGTTTAGTGATGGGCTTGGCAGTGCTGAGCTAATGGCTGGACTTGAGCTTAGAGGGCTTTTCCAACCTTATAAATTCTAGATGAAGTTCCCAAACAGACAGACACATGCACAAAATCCCTTTACTCAGTACCAAGCGATTAATGACATTCTGGGTTGTACCATGATGTCATGACTAATTAGGGGTTCATGAAAACCACAAACTGATCTTGGATTTTCCTGGGCTTAGAGATCACTCAGGAGGAAAAACCTCTAAACATAAGCATTTCTGTCAAGCATAATAAAAGAGAACAGCTTCTTTTGGCTTCCTCATCATGCAGTAAAGAGATTTTTCCCTGCTGTGGGTTTAACTGACTCTTTGTAGAGAATATCATGTCATACATATAACTGGCAATAACAGCAGATTAGGGAAAGGAATAATTTAGGAAAGAGTGCCTAACAGTCAGATCTAGCAGGCACAGAATATCATCCTAAGGGAAGGGATGGAAGAAGCCTTGCTCATATCTTTCCAGCCTTTGCAGAGGAAAGCACGGGATGATCAAAAGTGGAGACAACCTGCAGTATTTGTGTGAAAGATTCCAATAATCCAGTTCTGCATGTCTTCCATCCTACAGCTCAGTGCCTGAAGGTTTGGGGGATAGGTCTTCTGTGTGTCTAGGTAACATGGAGATGGGACTGAGAACAGAAAGGGGGACTGTAGTCACAGGATACATGCTTTTCTCAGTGACGCATTCAGCTGAGACAAACTACTAATTTTACAGACTCTCCATAAGTATAATTTAGTTTAACCAAATGGATTATTTGCCTTTTTTTGCTATGGTGAAACTACTCTGCTGTCCAAACCTCAGCTGCTTTAGAAAGCTCTGCATCAGATTTTTTTTCTGGGATTGGTCAAAGAAGCCATTCCATGGAGCTGCTGTAATAAGCCGGCCAGCATTCTGTTTTCAATATTATGCAATCTTAATTAAATTAATGATTGCAATGAATGCTATCAATGACTGCCAACAAAAAAACACCACACCATTTATTTAGCAGAGTTGTTTCTTTTGTCTACCTTTTTTTTACTTCCAGACTGTATGAGCCTTATCTATCACTACAGAAGTTTGGGATTATTTGAAATGGTTAATAGAAAAACAGAATTATAATCAGCCAGGGAGGTACTGTGGTTCTAGATTCATCCTTATATTTACCTCTTCTTTCATGCCAATTCTTCTTCAACATCTGATAAGCAAGATGTATTGACTACTCATACATGACTGAGAGATTGCTTCCAAAATCCTACATATTCATGTGCAGAGAGGTTTAACACTCTTTGCATATTTCCTCCTTAGTATAAATATGCATTTTGTTACAAAAGACTCAGCTTCCTTCTGTTACATCAGTAACTTCCAGTTTAACTCAGTCCCCTACTCAGTATCAGTCTTGCATACCAACAGGAAGAACCATTTCCTATTTGTTTTATGCTCTGCTACTAGTCAAAAGCCAGAAAGCCTCTCCAGTCTGGAAAATCTGGCTGAAAACATCCCGGGAATATTACTGAGACTCCGATACTGACAAGCACATTTGTAGTATGATGAGAAATTCAGGTGGAGTAAATCAGAAAGTAAAAAGAAAACACTTTTTAAACTCAGCAGTAGTTAAACACAACTGTAGCATTAAACCTGCATTATATGGGAAAACTGTGGTTTAAACAGGTTTTAAAATGGCTTTTGGTGGTGTCTTTGCAAACACATGCTTCTTCTTCCCACAACCCCCTTTGTTATCCATGCAGGAATGTCCTGGGAAGGGGTCCTGAGGTGTTTCCCATTTGGCCTTTGTTAAGCCCTTCCTGTGATTGGGTGTTCCTGTAAGCCCCTTGAGACTTCTAATTGGTTACTCTGTGAATCCTCCTAAACCCTATAAATGTAACATCCCCCACAATAAACTCTCTCTTGCCTCCTCTCCACACCCGGTGTCCTGTGACCTGTCTCCGTGCCGGCCATGGGGCCACGTGCGGGGGGGGGGGGGGAGGGGG
>NW_020884974.1:16220-24229 GCF_003945725.1 Corapipo altera
AGGGGGAGCACCTCTCCCCTCCAGGCTCAGGGCCTGAAAAAACCCCTGAGATACCCCTGGAGTTTCCTTTCCCCATCCCTCAAAGCGTCGAAATGGTTCTTCAGATGGAGACGGAACTAGAACTGGGCCAGCCCCACGCCGTGGATGGGGAAAGAAATCCAGACACAACACTGTACTTATCCAGCACAATACTTAAAAAAAAAACTCCCCTGAGAACTTAAAAGAAAGCAATATACATGTTGTAGGCACCATTAAGATACCCACACGATTATTTTAACCACATACATTACTGAGCCCAGTTTTTAGCTAACAAACTCCCAGATTTTGATCAGTTCCTTTGCTTTGCAACAACCAGAAGCTGTGCTGAGGGAGCTGAAGGCAGCAGCCCAAGGAATATCAATGCACATCACTAGCCCTTGCCAATTTTAGCTGGGGAAGTGCCAATCACACAGGTGATGCTGGTGAGCAAGGGAGAGATTCAGCCCTGGATGAAGAAACAGTTCTTCCTACACTCACCAGTTCCTCCCACATCTGGACCATAGAACAAACACGAAAGGGGAAGTGAAACGAAATATTGTAAAAAAGAACAAGTGCTGTAACATCCAAATACCCTTTGATCACACTCCCTGCTTTATTTGTTGGGATGATATTCCACTCATCACTTTTACCAGCTGGAAAGCTGGTAACAGACTTGCTATTACATCAGGGACCAAAGCTTGAAATTCTCTCCCTGCAAACACCAGAAATCTGCTTTCAAGCCAGCCATGCATGAACACCCCAGAACCAGGGTCACAAACAGTCCAAGGTTTGAACTGGATGCTCACAGAGGGTTGCAGCCCACAGGCTGGGCAGGCTGAGCTCTTTCGCCTGCTGCAGTTTCCCCTCCATAGACAGACTCTCACACTAGTTTAAAAGCAGCCTTTTGACTCCTCAGGATATGAAGGGAGCACAGGGAGTTGGGAAATGAGACCAGTGAGCAGCATCTCACCTCTCTGTGGCTCATGAGACCCAAGTAAAGCAATGAGAATTGAAAATAGCTATCCCTTTGCTAGCTTAGTGCTCTGTAAACATGTATTAGTGGCTTCAGCTGGGCACCTCTGAAGGACAAACACCTTCAGGGTAGTTAACACCTGGGTTGGCAGAATAGGCTGCGGAGAATTAGCCACTTTATCAGCACTAAAAATTATTTCTTTCCACTCATCACCATCAGCCCAGGTGAAAAAGTTCCTGGGGAAGCTGTTGACGTGGATAATAAAATTTGAATCAGCCTGCCAACCTGGCCACTTCTTCCAGATTATTCCATACTTCTGCATCAGAGTAATATACCAGGCATCTCAGTTAAACACCAGGCACGCAGACAACAAGCAGCTTGACAAACCGAGAGAATCTAGCTTCTTGAATGACTTTTTGGATACAGCTAACGAGCTGATACAAATGGAAAATTCAATCAAAACTATTAATTCAATATCAAAACCTTAATGCATGTTTTCCCTGAAATCAGGACTTATTTGAAATGCTGCATAAGTCCCAGTCAGTGAACAGGACAGTTTCTCTCACTGAATAAGAACAACAGAAGCAGAATTTCCCATGTTTTTCACTGTTTGGGGTTATGATTATTCAATTTTTTCTGTAAAGTGCTCTAACTTACCCGAAGGTTTGGGTATTAGGAAAGGGTTCTTCCCCCAGAGGGTGGCTGGGCACTGAACAGCCTCCCCAGGGAAGTGGTCACGGCATCAAGTCTGACAGAGTTTATTAAGTGTTTGGACATTGCTCTCAGGGACACAGTGGGAGTGTTGGGGTGTCCTGTTCAAGGTCAGGTCCTTGTGAGTCCTTTCCAACTCGGGATATTCTGTGATTCTATTATTCAAAATTCATGAGTTGAAAAAACCAAAACAGAACAAAAACAAAAAACCCACAAATGACAGACAGAAATTTAGGAATATTTCTAGGTGATAAGCAAGCAAAAAACCTCCCAAGAAACAAAACTCACCCGGCCTTTAGGAAAGCTGTTGGCAGATAACCTGTCCCACAGCAGGGACAGGCGGGCAGGACACGTGGTGTTCCACACAGGGACCCCACAACGGCGGGGCGATGCCTCTGCACCACATTTTCCTTCTGGGACAGCTTTCCCTGTCACTTTTACAGCCTTTCCCCACACCCGGGATCCCTTTGCTCCACCCGCGGCCGGACCCTGACGTTTCTGTGGCAGAGTTTCCTCTAATGACGGGTGGTGCCAGCGAGCCCTGACAGCAGCTCTGGGGCACACAGCACAGCTCTCTGACTAGCTGGGGCTCTCATGACGCTTCCAGCCGCAGAACCATCGGGAACTGCGGGAACGGAGGGCAGGGAGGGGGGAGCGCCCAGAAGAGGCGCACCCGCCATGCCCGCGCGCATGCGCGGCGCGACGACAAGATGGCCGCGCTGGGTTGGGCGCTGAGGGCGGCTTGGCAGGTCAGACCGACTCCATCCCTCCCTCCCTCCCTCCCCGCTCTTCTTCGGGGCCATGTGCCGGCCGGGGCGCCGGGCAGCGGGCAGGGGGGCTGCGGGTGTTGTTAGATGGCTGCGGGCTCGGCCCCAGCCCCGCGGCGGCCCGGACTGCGCGGGTCGGGTGTAACGTGGGTTCGGTGTAAGTTGGGGCTCGCTGTGCCTCCCGTACCGTGAACTCCTCGGCGCCTTCGACAGCCAAGCTGGGTCACACGTTACCCTTCTTATACCTCATGGCAGTGTGCAGCTTCCTCACGAGGGGCAGCACCGATCTCTGCTCCCTGTGACCGGTGACAGGACCCAGGGAAGGGCTGGAGCTGTGCCAGGGACGGTTCGGTTGGATCTCAGGAAAAGATTCTTATCCCAGAGGGTGGTTGGCACTGACCAGGCTCCCCAGGGCAGTGGGCACGGCCCCAAGGCTGCCAGAGCTCCAGGAGTGTTTGGACAACACTCTCAGGGATGGGGAGGATTGTTGGGGTGTCTGTGCAGGGCTGAGGTTGGACCCAATAACCCTTGTGGGTCCCTTCCAACTCACAGCATTCCATGATTCATGGAAATAACAATTCTTATGTCACTGGGGCAAACTACATGCAGCAGGCAGGTGTGACAAACTTCATTTCTTGAACTAGGTTCTCCCCTCACCCTGCCCAGGGCAGGTGCGGACCTACTACGTGGACTGGAGGATGCTGCGGGATGTCAAGAGGAGGAGGCTGGCCTATGAGTATGCCGACGAGAGGCTGCGGATCAACGCCATCCGGAAGAACACCATCCTTCCCAAGGAGCTGCAGGTACCAGCAGCCAGGGCACAAGCCCATGCGTGGCTCTCACTGCTGTGATGTGCTCCAGGTCACTTTATAGACCCAGATGGCTGTGCCAGGTCACAAGTGCTTGTGTTTGTCTAGCTCACAAGCACAGAATGTCATATTGTAGTTACCTCAGCCTTTTGGAGGTGTGTACAGCAACACTATTTGCCTGACTGGAGGATGTGTGTGCTGGGTTGTGGGGTTTTTGAAAACAGTGCTTCTCATGTAAGCAGCACATGTAACACTAAATACAGTGAAATCACATTTTTTCCTCCTCATGCTGTCACTGCTATACATTCACAAACCTATTTTCCTTATTTCTGATAATATGTGATGTTACATGGTTACTTTTATAGCTTCCTAAATAAACTTAAGATTTTTTTTTTTTTTTTGCTTATTTAAAGACCTGGAAGCCTCTCATCCAGCCAAAACCAGCAATTTGATCAATTAGAAGTGCTTAATTTTACTTCTTGCCTGACCTACAGGCATGTGAAGCCTGCATCAGATCTGGCTGTTGGATCTGTTCATAAAAATGCACATATTCACTGCTGTGCTCTCAGCAGAGTGCCTTACTAAGCACTAAAAACATTTGCAAGTATCAGATTATTCCTGTATGTATTGGATCTGGCTATACCTAGTTATGGCAAGATCCTTTTACACTTAAAACATCCTGAGAGAGAAAATGTATGAATTTGCTTTTATATATTGATTGTACCATTCTCTTGGTAAGTCTGACTGCTGTTGGATGTTCTTACAGGACAAAACCAAGAAACACTGGAGAAAAAAACCCAAAAGAAAGCCCTGTAACACCTTCCAAAGTACACTGTATGTGACCCCTTTTACTGACATCAAAACATGTTACCTGGGCAGGTAGTTAATAAAAAACATATATTTAATTCAGCTTATCTTAAAAGATTAGCCCACCCTGCAACAAGGAGAAAGCCAAGTGGATTTTTGACTAACTATAATTCCTGGCTTGAGGTTGTTCAGTCTGTAATAAGGTTAAATTTTGGGTCTATTAAAGGGCTAGCCCACCCTGGCACATGGACAGAGACAAGCTGATTTGACTATACTTAGTGGCTTGAGATTGTTCTCTCTGTATAATAAGGTTAACTTTGGGGTCTCCCTGTGGATCAGTTTACATTCACTGTTGGGATGCCCAGAACGAAAGGGCTGAGTGAGGAAGACAGCAAAGTTCACTTGTGAGGTGGTAGAGAAGCTTGTGGTGGTACCTACACAGGTTAACTCAGTGCTGTGGCCTTCTGCTTTAGGAAGTGGCTGACAAGGAGATCGCGGCCCTGCCCCGGGACAGCTGCCCTTCGAGGATCCACAACAGGTGTGTCCTGACATCCCGCCCCCGGGGCGTGAGGCGGCGCTGGAGGCTCAGCAGAATTGTTTTCCGCCACTTTGCTGACCACGCTCAGGTGTCTGGGGTGCAGAGGGCCATGTGGTGATCACCAGGGGATGTGCATTCAGGCAGAAAACACAAAGCAGGCTCATTTGTGCATGTGAGCAACTAAAGCGAGACTGTCCTGCCTGAGAGTCCAGCATCAACATCAAATAAATAAGGGAAGGATGAGAAGTTGTGCTGATTCATTAACCTCACTGGAGTGCAGTTGGTATCAGCTGACAAGCAGCACAACTGCACTAAATCAGTCTGCGTGAGAGGCAGTTTGATTTTAAGGAAGTTCCTTACCCGATGGTTGCAGAACTAAGCTGAGGTTTGTGGTATGGGCAGTGTTAGAAATAAAGACATACAGCACAAGTCTCATTTAAGTTGGGGTTTTTTTTGCCACCATATGGTAAGTTCACAGTAATTTGGGTAAAAGCATAAATGAAACTGCACAACAGGGTAGTGGTATTCTGCCACAAACAAGGGTGAGCACAGACTGGGGATAAAACATGGCCTCTAGATACTCTTGCTATGCAATATATATTTATATTGACAACGAGACAAAGTGGCTAAAGGACCTGTTAGAAACTACAATGTGCTACCATTTCTCTCCTGTCTGTAGTGCAGCGCTTGGTCCAATGCTTCAAAAACAAGGTAGTAAGTAAGTCCTAGTCCAGACCCTAACAAGAGAGTAGTGGCTTCCTTAATTCCTAAGGTAACAACATATCTGCCCTTGGGAGACTCATGAGAAGGAAGCAGGAAAGACACAGTAACAAGCCTGCTGCTAAGCTCATGTTTGCCCTGTACTCTTCTTCAAAGCAATGCAATAAAGGGGCAGTGGCTGCTCTGTCCCCTTCCCCAGCAGTGGGGCTGAGAGGTGGCAGTAAAGAGGCCAAATACCACTAGCAGCAAAGTGACAGCAACCCATGACCCCCAGCTGAGTCACATTTTGGAGTATAAGCTATCTGAATACACTTCTTACTCTGTTTCCTTAGAACCCTTGAGAGGTGATAGGCAAAGTGGAGCTGATCCTCTTTTCCTCACACACTGCTAGAGCCAGGGCAAACTCCCTGTCCAGCATCAACAGCTTACTGCTCTCCTGTGACTGATGCCACCTCAAAGACACCCCAGGGAGCTTAGAGTTGGCACTAAAGAGCTGCTTACATTTCCAAAATTCCTAAGAGGTTAAACAGCCAGTAATTCATTTCTGAGAGTAATTATTAAATTTTAATACCACAGGATTAACACCACATTGTTTCTGCTTAAGTATCAAGTGCACAGCACAGTGGTTCTGCTTTCTTCAGTTCTCCCTTTGTGACATGCTTTACAGCTCAACACTTTCCCACATCTAATCAAAAACCCACACCCTGCATAGTGAGCATGACATTAGCCCCAACAACCACATGGGTACAGCTGCCATGTGTACTGGCAACAGAGGCCTTGATACATCCTACTTTAGGATTCCTTTACTTTTATATTCTCTTCTTGGTCTCACAGCACTCCCCACTCATCTGAGATGCTTTTTCAAGGAGAGGTAAGGATGTACCTATGCTCCACTCCTCAGGAAACCGTGAACCACTTGACTGAAGGAAATGCTTTATAAGCTATTTTATTTAAATATTTTCTCCAACCTGAAATGGAAAATGACTGTCTTTGCTTGGAAGAAGGTCGTATAAACGATGATCTTTGCAGCACAGCGTGTCTCACATGGAAGATCGGTATTAAGGCGGCTCTCAGAGTACTTTCAGATATCCATTGGTATGTCCCCTTTGTACTGCTTTTCTCTGCTTTCCACCCAGGCCTTGTTGATGGTGCGCTTCATCTCATCGTCCCCTTCCGCATACATCTTTTTTAAAATGTTCATGAGCCCTTCACTGGGATCTGCCGTGTCGTAGGCAGCCTTCCTGCAAGACACACACATGAGGAGGTCAGGTATATCCAGCAACTCTGGGCAAAAAATTAAATGCTAACATTTGTTTGAAATATCCTGGTAACAGTGAGGATTTTGCTTTTGTTAAGTCTTTAGATCATGGCAGTCTCACTCAGGTTCCAAGCAGGGAGAATCCTAAGGAGCATCCTTAAACCAAGAGCCAAGTTGATTGGTGTACCCAGAGATGTCCTGTGGGGCGGGAGAGCATTTTGATGGGAAGCATTTTGCACCAAACATGACCTGGAGGCACTGCCCTACATTAATTTTAAGAAGCAGAAGTGAAATAGAACAGGCACAGAAAGTGCCAATAACAGTGTTACATGACAGGCAAATAAAACCAGAGAAACAACCACACTGAGCTCTTTGAAGTGACCACATTCACAACCCAAAAGGCTTTTTTCTTCTGCTTCCCATTTTTCTGCTGGCCTCCAGAGGTTCACTGACTCCTTTTTAACACCTTGCATTTCAAAGCAGTTTTCTCAGCTGAGAAATTGTGCCACCTGCACAGTCACTACTTAGGCAGGACACGGCCCCTACCACCCAACTATACATAATGCCCTCTCTGGCAAAACTGCCTCTATCCCGTTTTCCAAAATCCTCTAGGTAGCTCCTTGTGCAGTCTAGCTGCAAAACATGGCAGAGCACAACAGATCAGGAGAGGGAGCAAGTTCCCCACGCCCTGGGCTAAGCACCAGCTGTGCAGACCCCAGTGCTCAGAAGCTGGGAGGTGTGTTTGTATATAAATCATTATATGATATACGTTTATATATATATATACACATTTTTATATATATATATATATATATATATATGAAAGTTTCTTGTCCCCAGGTGTTTCCTGCTGTCATATGCCTATATATGTCTAAGCTGCCTGCTGCTCCAAAGCACTTTGAGTGATACAAGTTGGCTTGGGACTCTGGAGATCATCTAAGTAAATAAAGACCTGTTTGGCCAAAAGCAGGCTAGGACTTTTGTGCAGGCACTTCACACAGAGGTGACAATAATTATTTAGACCAGCAGAGCTGCAGGGAATATATCTATGTATTTCTATACAATATACCTACCTGAAAAAGTCACCTCACTAGAGCAGCTTCTGCAATGAATGCAGCCATCAAAGTGCAAATGAATCCTTAATTGGTTGATTTCCTTTACCAATCTCACCGCAGGTCTTTCTCTTGTATTTCCCATGATGCAGCCTTCATCATGAGCAATTAAACAGTAGAAGAGTGCCAAACAGCTATTGAAAGTGTATCTCCTCTGCTGCCAGTCCTACAAGCACCAAAAAAAAGTCCCCAGGAAACCTCAAACATCTTAGGGGCCTGTTCCCTAGCCCAGTGATTCAGACTCTGGCTGTACAGACCTCTCTACAGTACAGACCTCTCTACAGTACAGACCTCTC
>NW_020884974.1:24239-132054 GCF_003945725.1 Corapipo altera
GTACAGACCTCTCTACAGTACAGACCTCTCTACAGTACAGACCTCTCTACAGTACAGACCTAAGGGAACATGGAGAACAAGAAATGGAAAACAAGATGGAGGGTTGAAAGGACACTTACTCTTTCTCTTTGCTTTCTTTTTCCACTTGAGTGAGACAATCCCATTTTTCCTCCCGCTTCTTCTTACACATCACAAGGACCGTGTCTGTCTTTATCTGTATGGCGAACACCAAGGCATGAGTTTAGAATGCTACGTGAAGGGATCCTGGTTACAATGAATAAGATTAGCTTATAACATAAACCTCTTTCACACGCACAAATTCCTGAAAGCTTTCTCTCAGTTATTCATTATTATATAGCCTACAAAAATTATAGCATGTGCTCAGCTTTAAGGCACGAAGTATTAACGTCACTGTGAACAATTTAAATGGTGTGATAATTAGAATTCTAGTACAGAACTACAGTACCAATACAGAAGAACATTAAGTGCTGCATAAACACCGTTCAGTGATTCTCAGGATACTCAGGTACCCAGGGCTGCCTTGTAGAGGGTCTAGACTCCCTACTGGACTTCTCCAAGCACACCAAGTTCAGGTAGACACTCTTCCAATTTCTCTCTCCAAGGATAAGAAACTAGTTTTAGGGTATTGCTTAATCTTGCAGCATGTTTGCAAGTTACAAACAAAGCCTGTTTAATTGCAACCCTGACCTAAATTTCACAAAGAACTCCCACTTGCCACAGCAGACAAGAGTCTGCTGCTGCTTCACAAGTATGTGACCACTGCTCACTTTCAGCCCATATTAAAAAAATCACCAGAGCATCACCTTCATTTATTTCAGCTGTTTCAATTTCACTCTATCCTAGTTTTAGAGCAATTTCAAATTGAACCATCATTTCTTCCCATCATGCAGCATCTTCACCACGTGCAGCAGAGAACACACAGGGGGTGTGTGACACCTCCCTAAGCCTGGAAAGTTGCTACAAGTAGCAGAGCATGGATATCACCAGCTGCAGTCAGCAGCAGTAAAATGTTATTAATGTTTTGGTTTCAGCTGGGATAGAGTGAATTTTTCCCTTGGAAAATTAACCCCAGCGGGGGTTAAACCACACCACCAGTGTTCAGTTCTGGAGCAATACACCCTTACCAAGGAAGAGCATGTCTCAGACTTTGCTTTGGGAATTAAGCCACTTTAGGCTTCCCAAGATTTCATTCTGCAGACAAATCTCTTAGACCTTAAAACTGCAGAAAATTTCTCAGAGGTATTTAAAAGCACGAAGATACAAATGGATGCTTGGTGGAATTTTCTGCTTAATTATTTCTGAAATCCTGTTGGAGAGCTATTAAAAAAAAAAAAAAAAGCATAGTATATCCAGACACAATCTTTTGAAATAGGATTCCAGAGACTAATTCCACAGTTATGACAATCATAGATTAATAAGAATCACATTCACAGTGCAGAGACTTTACAGTAGAAGGGAGAGACTGAAGGTTAGGACCGAGTCTCCTGAAATAATCAGGCAATGAACATGATACTTTGTGAGGGACCTAAATTATCTTTTAACAGACAAGGTGTCTCAAACACACCTTTCTAGAGCTGCCTTCCACAGAGATGGGCTTCAGGAGGTTGTTGAAGGTCATGGTATAGTTCTTTCCATTCAGGTTCTTCACCAGTAGATCAAATGACCTGGAACCAGAAAGTGGAGGGAGGAAAGGCACAAATATTCCAATCATTGCAATGTCTGAAAACCCTTTAGCAGATCTATTTCTTAGGAAAGCAGGTGTATTTCTTGGGAAAGCAGGTCAACAAGCTTGGATTAGTTTCTTCCCAAGGCTCTCAAATGTTCAGTTGAATTTTAACACTAAGAAATTAAAAGGACAAATCCTGACTTCACAACAAATCAAGATCTTCAGGGTCCTTTCTACTAAACTCCTACAACCTTGGAAAGGCAGATTTCTTTAATGTATATTTAAGTTCTATCAGCATCAAAAAACCAGGGCTGACACTAGACATCCTGTCAAGCGTGGTGAGGTGCAACAAGCACTTGCAAAATGAAAACATCCTGATACCCTCTAAGGAGAGCTGTACTTCAGAGTATGTCCTGAGTGCTACTAAGAGCTAATACAGCTCAAGTTTTAAAAAAGAAAAAAGGAGTGGGGAGTAAGGGTTTATCCAACACTCCTGCATTTCAAACAGTGTTCTTGTTGTGGTACAACCAGATGAACTCACCTCTCTGTGAAATTCACCTGCACATTCTCAGCTGGAAGCTTCTGGACTCCATTTAAAGAGATGTAAATCTTCACAAACTTATCTGACTGATCCCAACCTGCAAGTGAAAAAACAGAGACTAACTTCTACTTTTCCTCCATAAGCTTCATACATTCCATTCCAGCTCCCTCCACAAACTCCCCTAAAATGACTACGAACTCTGCCTTACTGAAACAATCTTCAGAGGGATAGGGGAAAACATGAATTATTCAGAAATAACTCAAGAGCAAAAGGAGGTCTTTACATGTAGCCCTGTTCCCTAATTCCTGCAAATTCTGAGAAAAAACATGCATCAGCTGAGGTGAAAGGAGAGCAACCCCATCTGTGCAGGGGTACTTGGAGGCAGCTGTCTGTTCCTGCTGCAGTTTCCTTGACCCACTTTTTCCCCTACTCCCTGCATCTTGAGCAATTCCCTCTCCTCTCACCTACATGGCAAGCAGAGAAGCCAAACCTCACTCCTTCACTTCTGCTAAGCACTAGGTAATGGAAAAATACCAGCTGGTACACCAGGGATCCTTAATGCATCGCACCAGCACCATCACACACAGTGGGGTTGGCATGGCAGGGTACCTTTAAAGTGGGGTCCCCAGTATGAAATAAAAACTTAAAAAGGTTTTGCTATAATGATAAGTGGCAACTCTAACTCAAAGTAATGCCACCCTGCCTTCTCTTCAGAAAGATGCTAGAAAAATAATCCTACCATAATTGTTTATTTTCACTGTGTACCCTCCCAGCGATGACTTTTCTTCCTCTGCCACATCTTTGGGCTTGAGCAGAGGCTGATTCTTGATTTCTATCTCCAGCTTGTGTTTCTCTGCCAGCAGGACATCACGCACCCGCTTCCTCGTGGCCTTCGTGAGCAGTTCTTTAACCTCCTCCAGATCTTTCTGCAGCTGGTTCAAAACCAAAAGGTCACATATATATTAGACACAGTTCTTTGTCCTCAGGGCTCACAGCTGAGCTCTTTGCGACAGTTTCCCGTTTTCCAGAAGCTTCACGTTTATCAGGTCATTAGTTTCGTTAAACCCAGAGCCATTCCTTCCTCACCCCCTGTGAGATATACATATATATGTCCTGTGGATATATAACCATATAGAACCACATATATAGAACCATCAAATCTTAATTCACAGAATGGCAGAACGGGTCCGGTTGGAAGGACCTTGCCCAGCCTCCCTGCTCAGCCAGGGCCACCCTAGAGCATATGGCTATTAAGGCTGGGAAAAACCCTCCAAGATCATCAACTCCAACAAGTTTTAAGCTTTCAATGTCTAACCCTTCATCATTTAAGAAACGACCCGAACCGACAGGAGCCGGGCGGATGGCACGGCTCCCCCGACACGCCCCGCCGCAGGGGGAGACCCCCGCAGCCCTTGGCGACCGCGGGGGCTGCCGCTCCCACCCCGCTCCCGGCCGGGCACGGATCGCAGCGCCCGGGGGCGGCGAGGCCGGAGCCGCCGGAAGCCGCCTCACCTCCTCCCGCGCCGCGGCCATGACGGCTCCCGCTGGAACCTCTGGAACCTTCCGGCCGCGGGAAGTGACGAGACACTGCCCGCTCCGCCCCTCAGGAGGCGGGACACGGAGCCTTCTCGCCCCCGGGCGCTGAGGGGTACGAGGGACATGGGGCGGGACATGGAGCCTTCCCGCCCCGAGGCTCTGAGGGGTGGGCGGTGCCGCCCTGAATTTGCAAGGGTCTAGGAAGGAAACCATTTGTCCTTTGAAGGTGACATAACAGCATGGTCTAGGTTGACCTTGCTGCTATCTCTGGTCTCTTCAAAAAACAAATGGCAACAAGAGTAACGCTTATATAGTGGTTTGCATGAATATCTATATCTAATGACTTGGTTACGAGAAGCCTTGTTTCAATTTTCAAACCTTATGTCGTGTTCACGGAGTTTCGCTGTAACTGTCACCTGTCTTGCTCCGGTCACTCGTATCTCATGTGTGAGAGCACACCTTGTTTTGTAAGAGGACTTTGCTATAACTCTGTGAGGGGCCGGAGGCTGAGGAGCTCCCTGCAGTGGGCAGGGAGCACGTTTTCTTTTGATCGTCAGATTTCTCCCACTGGTTTTATGGCAGACGCCACAGAGCTCATGGCTGTGAAGGCCTCAAATAGTTTTGCAAAACAACATATTGTTTTCCTTCTTCAGGTAAAGAATATCAGGTTGATGCAGTGGAGTTAATAATGATGAAAAGGGAAGAAATTTGCGTTCCCAGCCTTTAAAGGGAACAAGGCTGACAAACCGAGTGCCCCTTTCTCTGTTGGCTCCTCATTTTCACGGAAAAGATTATTAAGGTTGGAAAAGACCTCCAAGGTAACTCCAGCACGGTTTAAGCTTTCAAGTTCTAAGCTTTCATCAATAAAAAAACCGAATTCAAACTAACAGCAGTTGGGTAGATGGCACAGCTCCCCAAACACACACTGCCTCAGGGAAACCCCCACAACTAATGCACAGTGAGCTTTCTAGAGCAAAACCAGAGTCTAAGTTACTGCTGGGAAGTTCTTCCTAACCTGTAATGTCACAATCTGTTCTCAGGGAGTGACTTTGGGAGTAAGAGAAGATTTACTTATCAAACCATCTGGAAGGATATTCACAAAATGTGGCTATATGTGTGTAAAAATACACTGGTGTAATGCTACCAAAATCCTCTTTAAGCATTTTCCTCATTGAAAGAAAAAGATGGTTCTCACAATTCTTACTAAATCAGCACTTTGAGCACCAACAAAAAAGTTTCTATATCCCCAGGTTCCTGCTGGGCATTAAGATTTCCCACAAAAACAAAAATAGACAAGGCAACATCAATCCTTCTCTCAGTAGAAATGTGGAGGAGGGATTATTTGCTTCCAGCTGTCCTTTATAAACAGTGGAAACCAAGGCAGGACACAGCCCTTCAATGTTTAAAAAGTCAATTTCTGTAAAAAAAGGTATCACTTAGAACACCTGTTTTACCAAGTTGGGGAATTCCAGCTCATTTGCCAATTTAGGGGCTTAGGTTTTGGGGTTTTTTTTCTCTTCTAAAGTGAATATCCAGGAATTAATTAATCTGTGAGGATATTTACTTTGCAGAGGTATGGAGAAATTTGATGATGAATTCACAGAAACCCTGAAGCCAAGGATTGATATTTAAGTCTGCATTCCCCACAGCAGTTTTAACAGATGTTGTAGTGAGGTGTTTATTATAACCCTCTGCTGCAGTGCTTCAGAATCTGCAGTTGGGAAAGATCTGCAAAATTAACTATGATTATGTTTAATTTTCACAGGAATGAGCTTAAGCCTGACCATCTTCAGGAACAGCATTTGGAGACAGGATAATTGATTTTATCCAGAAAATACAGTATGGTCAACTGGAATTTACTTCCATGGCATGATTTCTCAATTTCTGAATAAGCAATTTCTGCTTATTCAGAAATTGCTTCCTTACGATCTTTCTGTTGAACAGCCACTGAAACAGGAAAAAAACTTCTGTGTTTTTTTCCCTTATATTTTTTCCTTTGAGTCTCTCCACTCTCAGCTGTGGTCTTATATTAGGAAGTGCTCTTATTTTTACAATTCAAATTGGTAAATTTGTACATTAATTTCTAGGAGGAAGATGCTTTCATTACTCCATAAATGCATTTGAGCCTGCAATTTGCTTTTTTTCCCCGTGAGATTTTTAAAAAAAACCCCCACAACAGTGTTTATTTTGTTTCCTTAAATCAGGAGCATTTCAGCACCTGTGGCTGCCCTTTGAGTGGCAGCTTCCACATGGAAGAGTTAACCGCTCTTGTCATGTAAAAACAAGCTCCACACAGGTCTCCTGTGCACAAAGCTGCAGCAGCATCTGGGTGCTGCATCCTCTCCTGACAAACACTTTGGATAGTGATGTGGAGGTAAATCAATACAAAATGTTACGCCTGGTAAACTTAATCTTCAGCTTTTCTCTCTCTTTGCCTTCTTATCTTCCCCTGAAGTGCTGTGTGCTTTTCCAGCTATCTGGGAACAATGGCTGTTCATCTCAGGTAATAGAAAATCCCAGAGCAGTTGCTCACGTGGAAAAATGGTTTTATAAATTGCTTGGATACTTCTGACTGTGGTACATTCTGCTCAGTCCTGTTCTTGCTCAGCTATGCCTCTCTTTGGAGTTCGTTTCCAGTGTCTTGCTGTTTCCTTCTGCTCCCTGTGTCTCTTCCTGCAGGCTTGCTGCCTCATGGCTCACTTGTACTCCAGGGAAGTGGGAAGTCCTTACCAATATCAACTGTTGGTAAGTATCCCCAGCCTTTAGGAAAAGCATTCTCTGTGCTGGAAACCAGACTGGCATTTGGAGCAGAGGACCAGGGTGACCCGTTAGCTCTCTGGCACAGCTCCTTGTGAACAGTTCCCTAAGGGTTGGGTTGGAATTAGCCGAGTAGCACACACGTTTTGGACAGCTCATCTGCTGAGTCACTGGTGCAAGAGCTGCTTGAACAGAACCAGCTGCATCACAAAACCTGACACAGCAGCTGCTTACTCCTGCCAAGAGATTGAAGCTGTTTCTTAAGCAAATGGCTCAGAAAAATAAGCACCTTATTCCCATGTTGTTGTCCATTTCCATTTATTTTACAAGGCATTGTTAACACAATGATAACAAGGTACTGATCCAAACAATTCAGTAACAATTAAAAAAAAGTAAACATTTTTTGTGACCATGTACATTGAATTGCACTTTTAATAACAAGCATTACACTTATATTTCCATGTCATACTTTATATAATACATGGATTATTTACTCAAGTAGTGGCAGTACTGAATTGTTCTCAGTTAAAAGTCTGATCTCTCTGTGATGCTCTTTTTTTGCTAACTCTTTAGAGGGATTTGTGAACTTGGCACACATACAGATCACAAAGGCAATTCCAAACCTGGAAAACTTCATTGTAATGGAGTCAGAGCTTTGAAGCTGCTCTGTTTTCAGTGGGCTGGAGTGAATCCACCTAAATGGCAGACACGGAGGGAGCTGGATCATGCTTGGGTAGACCCTTTTCTGTACTCATGTACCATCTTTTCCCAGTTCAGAGAAGGCAAGGAATCTTCTTCCCTGGAAAACAACAGTTCTCAAAGCTCCAGACAGTTCCTGGCACAGCTTTTGAGGGTGGTATCAGCAGCAATGCAAATCCAGGGATTACTGGAAAGAGGGAATTGACACCTGGAGAAAAATCTGGAAACATCTGCTCTTGTTTGCATTGGTAGTACCATCCATGTATTATATAAAATACAAAAATAAGAGAAACTGTAGGGAAATTAGTACAGCCCAGGATTCTGGTGGTATCAAATCACAAATGAAATTTATGATACCAAATCCTTTCAATGTATTTATCCCCTTGCTGTTCAGTTTCTTATATATTATTCTACGTATAAGATATAGTTCTCCAAAGATACATATCTATTCCTTTACAGGTTAAATAAAAGCAAGTCCCACTGAATAAGAAAATAAGAGAAGTAATGTCCTAATTCTCTACCCATATCTTTTTTCTTTTTCAGGTAAAAATAGCATGAAATACATTCAGTAGCAAAGCAGTTGGAATCCAGGAGAGACTGTATTCCTGGAGAATTAACCTGTACGTGTTAAGTCACAATCCTGAAGTAATTTGTGTAGATTTCTGACTTGGGAAAGATAGGATCTTGCTCAGTGCTGAGCATTATTTATCCAGTTGCAAATTCCTTGCATTTCCCAAAAGCCATCTGTGGATTAGCCCAGTTCTAAAGGCAGCTGTGACATGCACCTACCCTAAAACTTGAGAGGTCCAAGCTTGAGTGCTTCATCGTGTCTCCCCTTAGTGTTAATGGGACAGCTCCCAGTAGGACATTAGCACAACAGACAGAAATATAATTTGGGTTTACCCTTTGTGTTTGTATGTCTAGGACAGCCAGCTGTGTGCACAGCAGCCCCTTCAGCAGGGTCCCTGTCAGCCACAGCAGCCCCTCAGCCTTGAGGGGAACCTCTCTGCCCTCTCTTCACAAGCAATCAGTGATACCTGCTGTGGTTTTCTCTCCAGCAGCTGGAAGAACAGCAGCACTGTAAGGTAAGAGTGCTTCTGGTTTCAAAGCCAAAGGTGTTCGGCCTTAAATGATGCAGAAGTTGCCAATTATCCCCGAGTCTAACAGTAAATCAAAATCAGAGGTATAGTTCTCCTACACATACAAGTAGTTTCATGGATTTCACTGCAGCTACTTAATAGAAGGAAGGGAACAGACTCACCTTGATCCCGTGAGAAGGTGTGGCATGTAGCTTCCAATGTGGCTTTTGAGACTTTAGTGCCACTAAATGCAGATTTTTATTTACTCCTTAACTGCCACATTCAGTCAGTGAGTGGCACCATGACCCTGAAGTCAATGGGATACTTCATGCTTTGTCAAGGGGCTGAATTCTTGCAGTTCTTGACTCTCCCTCTCCCCTTGTAAATGACTGTTTTGATTTCGAGTTGTTTTTAACACAATGGCACAGATGATCATTTATCTTAGAAGAAATTTCAAGGACCAACCACAAGAAGTCCTTTAAAATGTCTAACAAGGAAAAAAGTATTGCTTACCTCTGTAAGCACTTTTAAGGTAGCTGCAGCAATGTAACTCAGCTGTAGCAAATTAAATCCTAATTAACAGGTAGGACAAGGGTGGGTTTGTCAGCTAGCAGGACTGATTACATGGCTGACTACCTCCCCTGAGATTGGTTTTACTGAACATCAATGCACATGGACCTCAGGGATTTTGCAGTTTCCTGGCTTAACTCCACACATCATATTTTCTATATTTTTTCTTTTTAATTCTCTCCAGGTATATTTAGAAATGTAAACTAAGTTAAATAAGTCATATTACTTTAGAATATTATGTTTGGTTCACAAAGATAATACAAGACTAGCTCACAGATGTAACCACGTAACTAAATCAGCCTTGCTTCATTTAGCCTGTAAAGTGTTACAGTCAAAGGAAAAACAACAACTGTTTAAAGTGAAAAAAGTACTTTTTTCCTTTTTTTTGCCCACCATACCGGGCATCTCAGGAACAGATTAGAATCCAACAACATAAAACAGTTCTAGTAAAAATATTCTTTGGAGGTTTGTCCCTAATCAAAGTAAAGGGTTAATTTCAGAATGGTGCATTCTCAATAACATTAAAAAATAGGATTTAGTTCCACATATATATTTATAAAATTCAAATTATTTTTAATAAATGTTTGATGTGGACACACAGTTTAATACTGACTCAGGGAAAAACAGTTAATCACTCCAGACTTACAAACTCTGTTAGCTGTCCGAGTGCCACACAGAAATAAGAGTTTCAGTGAGACTTTGATGATGTTTCCTGCTGAAAAGCTGAACAAGGAGCCAGCTCTCCCTGACAGATCCATCGAGAATAAGTGTGCAGGTAGCTCTGTCACACACACGTTTTTCCTGCAGGAAGCTCAACTTTCCTGCAGCACCTGCAGGCAGCAGGCAGAATTTTAGCTTGCCTGGTTTAATCCTGCAGTCCTACTCCTTTCCTTGTATATTCACCAAGATAATGCCATAAAGCTATTTCCTTACTCTTTAAGTAGTTTTGAGAAGACACAGTTTCCAGCAAAATGTTACTCTTCCTAATGCCACTGCTACAAACTCTACCTTGGATCTACAGCTGGAAGGTGGAATTCATTTACTGCCTTTATGTCATTGCCTTCTGAAACTTCCTTTTGGTGATGTAAGCCAGATTCCATCCTACTAGGGTTTGAAAGCATCACAGCTAGCAGGTAGCAAACGTACTTTTGTTCCAGAAAGTCAACTTCCAAAGTCAGAGGGCTCCTACACTGAGAAAAGGGATGTTGTGTCAAAGCTCATTCCATGAACGTGGGGAGCTTATTTCCCAGTTCCTCTCTGATGAACTGGGGAAGTCCCACTCCCATGATCTGCTTCCACTCACTGGACCCTTTGTGATGATTTAAACTCAGTCACTTGGCAAAAGACAAACGGGGGAGGGGGGAGGGGTAGGAAGGAAGAATCCACCCACATATTTTTTTGTTGCTGTTTTTAATCCTCTCCAGTAAGTGCTTTAACAAGGACAAGGGACAGGACTGTACAAGGGGGAGTTGGAGGGGTGAGATCTTTGAGCAGCTGTGAGCTGTTAACTCATCTGCTCAGGGAATCACAGTATTACACATTTTTTCTATTCCTGTTACTGCATTTTTCCAATCAAGGTTTTAAATCCACTCCTACATGTGATTAAAGATAAATGAAATGAGAAATTCAGACACTTGTCAAACCACCAGTGTCACTGGAGGGCACAGTACTCTCAAATGTAACAGTCAGATGTTCACCAGGTATCCTTAAATGTCACTTCAGATTTATTACAAATTCAGATTCACATCTGTGGATGTGTGAAGCAGAACTGGTAACTGAATGACTAATGCTGGGTTTAGTCAGACAAGAGAATGGAAACATTTATGCAAATATTATGAGCAAAAAAGCCATGAGGGAAAAAGACCTTTGCTAATGTTTGCAAAAGAAATTCCTTCTGTTTCCCCTCTTTTTTTCCCCTCACTGTATTAATATTTACAGATAATCACTGTTCTTGCAAGTACATTTTAAAATACCTAATTTTTTAACCCCTTATTCTTAGAAGATAGAATGGTGTCAGGATGCTGATTATATTTTGATCTCTACTTCAAACAGCTGACTGCGTTTCAGAATCTTTACTTTGGCACTGGTAACATTAAATCTGTACTACCCTGTTGAAAATAATTCACAATTATGCTTGACAACAAAGCACAAGATGGGTATCACTGAATTTTATTGTACAAAACTGACAAGGTATGGCATTCCTTAGAATTAAAAAAAACCCAACAAAACAGAACTTATGTCCCTGGAACAATTTTGCAAATGGAACAATTAATACACAACCTTTAGTCCAGCAATGACATTTACCTCCAAGACCATCTGTAGACATGACAGGTATAATTAAAAAAATATTCCATCAGTTCAAGCAATAGTTTTAATTTTCCATGAAATAAGTATTTCTATAAACACTTCATGTTCAGTCAAAACAAATGCTTTTAAACTTTCTTACCTTAAGAGATACAAAACAACCAGACAGGTTTGGGAATCACCAGAGAAGTCTTGCCCCACAGGAAAGTCTAGGGTTTGTATTCCACTTGAAAATGCTTGTTTTTATAAAAATAAGTAATACCAACGTAGCATTTCCTAACCAAATACTTCTAGCAAACAGATCTTGCTTCTGTGATGTTTTATTCCTCAGTGCAGCACAAGCCTTTTAGGTATTTTATTTGATACCTCATTTCTATGTCAAATTTGGAATTTGAATGTAGACCCAGGGAAAGGTTTTCATTAGTTTTATTCATAAAACCTACCCTTTATTGCACAGGATTTACAAAAGGTCAAAACTATGCAAGGTCTTCACTCTTCTCCTCATCAAATGAGCGTTGAACAGTTTTCCCTTTATCCCAGTGGAAGGAATTATTCCTCAGAATTCTTAGTATAAACACGAAATAAAAAAAAAAAAGGAACTAGGTAACTTTATGTTAAATTCCAGCTGAGCTGTAGACAGCCATCAAACAACAGCGCTATAAAAAACTGCACTACTTGCATTTCTGAAGGAAAACCAATCCAAACTAAGGGATTGTCAGGGAAGCCCATGAGGGTTGTGCCAGGAGAGCACAAGCCCACCTCTGCTATGGCCTAAGCTTTACAAAAAGTGCTTATCTGCAGGACACAGTCGCTGCGATAAACGGGGATGGTCCCAGGGCCTGTGGCATCCCAGACACCCACACACGAGCCAGGACTGAGCACACTGTGCTTTCCAGGGAGAGATTATGCTGCAGTGCTTCACATTTCCCGGTCTCCCTCTTCCTCCAGAAGAAGAAAAAAACCTTTAATACATGAATAATTCGAAATTATTTTTATCTTGCATAAAAGACCTAGGTTTGAAGTATTTATTTAACATCTAGTCATATAAAATGAAGTGTAAAAGTATGACGGTATCAGAACTTGGCTTTCAGCAAGGCAGTTTGGGAAGTAAGAATTCAACATAAACCAGGAATTACTCCCTCCCCCCCCCCTTTGAAAAGGGTCACATCAGAAAACGAATGAAAAACACCGAAGAATTTCACTTCAAGCCTGCACTCCTGCCTTTTGTCCTTTCCCCAAGAGGAGGGAGCACCGGAAGAAACCTGCAGGGTTTCAGCTGTGTTGTTCTTTGTGCTCTTGTGCCGGTGTGGCCGGAACTATGTGCTGCCCTCTCTGGGGGGCAGGGGCGGCTGGGGCTGTGCTGGGGCTTGCGTGCCTGTGGCCGTTTTGATTGAGTTCAGGGTTTTGCTAAACCAAGAGTTTTTGGCAGCTTGGATTTCGTTCATAAGGGCTCCTCTCTGGTGCTCCAGCTCCTGAGAAAGCAGAATGGTCAGAATTGATAAAAAACAATTAATTAACAAGAAAAAAGCATCCGCACACTCAGTCCCTGCAGTCCGGCACTTTCCTTGCAACCTCCCAGGGACTGGGGAGAGAAGACAGACTGAAACTGCAGAAACAGCACAAGATATTTAGATAAACAAATAAAAACCTCTGCTCTTTTTCTTTTTAGGACAGATTTTTTTTCTGGAAGTTCACAGATATACAGCTATGCACTTATGTGCTATCTTTTGGAACAATTGTTTGCAGGGTTCAGAGTAATTTTGGACTGAGCACAACAAGGTCAATGTGACCGCCCTGCTATACTTGGATTCCACATACCTGAATTTTGCACTTGGCTTCCACAAGCTGCAGTTTGGTCTGTGCAAGTTCCAGCTCCATCTCTCTCAGCTGCTTCTTCAGTGCATCCTTCTCATCATCTATTTCAATGCCTTTGTTGTCTGTGCTTACAGCAGGCACCTTCAGAGCCCCCTCCTTGCTGAAAATCTCACTGCAGTGTTTGCAGGCCATCACTTTACCCTGAAATACCCAGAAAGCCCTTTAATCCATGTTACAGGAGCTGTTGTGCTTCTTGGAAGAGCCTTTTTTGTGTCAGACTGCCTCAATCTCAAACTATCTAATATTGCAGTTTACCGATTTGGCATGAAAAGAATTTCAGAAGTTCACAAACAACTTCCGGGGTATGTTAACCAGTATAAAAATTCCTAAAATCTACCTACTACACTCTGTCTAATCACAGAGACTTTGCTCCCAGGTTAGAATTACTCAAGCCCTCTTGCTACCAAAGCTTTGTAACATTTTGCAGTGAGTGTTTTGTCAGCACGATTCAGGAGACTAAATTAAACTCTGAGCAGATTAAAAAGCTGGCCTGGCTCACACAAACGAAAACAAGGTATTGAGCTATTTCAGCAGATATAGAAATATCAATCCTAGAATTATTTTATTTATGTTATTAGCAATAACATAAAAAAGTCACTAAAAAGCAACAAATCCAGTTCAGGTTCAGTACTAAAGAAAAATCGAGAACCTACAGCAGAGGGAAAACAACTCTGCCTACTCAGCAGTGACAGAGCAGTGGGATGGAATTGTTACCTGATCAGGAAATGTTCACCTCTTATACAGATGTTCTTGGTAAGGGGTTTAGAGAAGGGAGACAAACCCTATGGAAATTCTGGGGATGGCCCAAGCTGTGCCATTTGATTCAATTACTTAAACCAATTCTGCTTAAATTACAGAAAACCAAATATAAACCTTGTCCAATCTGGCCAATTCCAACCCCTCCACTGTGCACACTGGAGAACCAACACATGGGTTTTTTTTTTCTAGAGAGTCCTTTTTTTCCCCACCAGTTTATCAAAACATCCAAGTGAATACTCTTTTTATCTACATTTTTACAGGAAAAAGAAAAGCCAAGTATTACATGCATTTCAGTCTGAGAGCTTCACCCTCTCTGATATAAGATAAAGAACTGTGAAAGGAAATAAACTCCTTCCTTGTTTAAATGTGCTGAAAAATGCATGTGGGGCTACTGAACTTTAAAGTTCAGTTAACATTTTGTTCTGTCTGTATCCCAAAACATCCCGTATGCAGAGGCATTGTTCTCACCTTCACAACTTCCAGTTCATCTTTACTGGCTGCCTGTTGTTTTTCCAGCCTGGTACTCAGCTGGGAACAGATCTGGAACAGAGAAAGCAGCCTTTTATCTCAAGTTTACTGAACTGAAATAGAACCTGTGCTTTTTAACAATGATTTTTTGTTAGAAAAAACATTACTTAAATTCTGCCTCACTCAGGTATGTGCATTCCCCCCTAACAAGTCCACTGCTGCTGATCATGATAAAAAACCAGCAGCATTCAACACAGAACCTGAACAGAGAGACCAGGACATTTTGTGGATGAATTGGTTTATGATGTTTTTACTGCACTATGTCACAGAGTACAGAAGCATTCACCCAAAAGTACTAAAATTAGCTGAAAGACAGGTTATTCCTGATTGCCTAATTATGAGACTATTAGGAAACCCACAAAAAGATTTATGACAAATTACAACGTTGCTCTCTGAGAGCCTGAGAGGTAGTGGAGCTTATTTAAAGGATGAGATGTGCAATGCTGAAAATTCAGCTCTCGGAACAGGCTGAAAGGAGAAATACAAGAAAGAGCCTCTGGAACGGTACCTGTTTATACTCTGCAATAATGGCTGTGGTTTTCTTGATCTCAGATTCTGCCTTCTCCAGCTGCTTCCTGAAGACTTCCTTCAGCTAGGAAGTGAAGGAGAGAAGTTACCTAGTACACTGACAGAAGTTCTCAATATGCATCATCAGATTGTTCTCTCTGTGTCTCACTGTGTTTACAGCAGCTCTACAGCTACTGCTCACCAAATTCCAGCGTCTGATTTACTCAATATAAAAATCCTTACTGTATCAGTGATAACCAAAAAGTCTATACTGTGACCCTTTATCCCTGCTTAGAGAATTCTCCTGTAGCTTAATTCCCTTTCTCTGTGTTAAATGGTGGTACATTATGGTCCACAGGACACAAAATGGCAAAAATAAAAGTCAGGGTATCACTTTTGAAACGTACACGTTAAGCTACAGAGGATTACAAAACTAAGACCAAATATTTTGCAAATGAGTACGAGGCCAGGTCTAGTCAGCAAAATTCTCCCAGCCCTTATCCCTGTTCTGCTGTTGGTTCCAGCTTCAGGCAGGAACACTTTATTTCAGCAATCCAGCACCTGAATCCAGAACAGACTCTTACAAGGCAACAGCTCCTCCAGCTCCTCATTTAGATAATTAAAAGAGGTCTGATCTCCTTAACTGCGACTGCTCACTGCCAGTGACAATGATTTTAAATACTGGGAAGACAATAAGCTATGGAAAACTAAACATTCAGAGCTCAAGTAAAGGAAAACACTGAACAAAAAAATTACCCTGGCACTACAAACTTTAAATTGCAACTGCATTTTGAAGACAAAATCCCTTCTGCAATTGCAACACATCCACACTTTTCTGCATATCCTTCTGCTTGCATCTCCTAGCTAAATGGGGAAAGCTGGAGAACACCTTACCTGAGCAGTTTCCTCCTCCTGCTTCCGTTTCTCTTCCTCAGTCTCCACCAGCTTTTGTTTGGTCAGGAGAAGCTCCTTGTTCAAAACATCAGCTTTGTCTTCAGCCTAAAATCAGGGACACTGGTGTAAATCAGATCTTATCTGTGCCAATACAAACACACTGGGATATACAGCTCAGAAATTCTGCAGATTCAGGTTCTAGCATTGCCTTTTCCTGCCCTGTGGAAACTGGGAAACTGTGCAAAAGGACCCTTTGGCCAAGTGTTTACCTATGCCCACATAGGCACAGATACTCTGTCCTAATGCAAACAATGATGTACAGAATATTTTTGTTGGCACCAATATTAATCTAAGTCAGGGCAGCATGATTTAGGTACTGTGTAACTTCAGATAACTCATTCCATTTCTTTCATCTGTAAGCAGGGAAAACAGGTAACTAAAAAACTTTGGTGCCTGCACTGTACCCTACAAAGTGTTCAGGCAAAGACAAGTGTAGGACAAACAGGACCACCAGATAAATTGTTTATCAGTGCAAATAAGTATTACATGGAGAAACTTGATACTGTGTGTGCACTAGGGAATAGGAATTTTCTCCTTTCTTGTAAGGGCTGAGATTATGGTGACACATACTGGGAATGCTTTATTTTTGTGAGCACTGTCCTCACCAATCACCAGGAGAGAAATGTATTTCTCAGTATCCGGATACATTGTGTTGCCCTCCCCAGCTGGGAGATACACAGGGCACCTCACCACTCCTCGGTCAAATAATACTGAGTTTGCTGAAAAGCCAAGAGGGAAAAGGGCATTGGAAACAACAAGTAACCGTACAGAACTTGTCTACAAGATGCAGTTTGGTTTTCTACTGCTACTGGTGGTATCAGCTTATCTTTCTGCCACAGTGTTCATTATTAATGAGGGTGTTAGTGGTGATTGTGGGCAGCAGAAGCAGCTCCACCAGGGCCACAACAGAAGGGATGGATTGAGGATCCCTGCATGGCTTAGTATGTATAAGGCTGTATAGGAGAAAGGAAAACAAGCAGTGCAAGAATGGAAAATCAATGAGATTGACATCTTAAAACAAAAGAACTCAGGGATTACAAGGGTATCTGATGAAAGACCCGTTTTCTGATATGCTTTAAAGGAACTGCAAACCCTTCCTCCTTTTATGTGTGCATTCCAGTTTCTCCAAGCACCTGCAGTGGTGTTTGGTGTCCTGTCCTTGCAGATGAGGAGCGCAGTAGAACAAAGCTTTTCTTGCAGTGCCTGGGAATGAAGGCAGGGGGTGGGAAAACTTCATGGAGCCACTTTTGTCTACAGACAGACTGAGAAAGTGCAGGAGAGAAAGGAATTGGACTGGTACAGGGCTGTGCTTGGCAGCCTTGTTGTGACACTTGAGGAGAAACAATCATGGGCAGCAGCAGACATAAAGCTGCTGCATGGACAGCTGGAATTCGCAGGAAGACAGAGCTCCTCAGCACATTGCTTTTGGCCTCCACACGAGCCTGCCTGCTCCATCATGCAGAGCACATCTCTGTGCTCACCCAGACAGCTCAAAATTTTAGAATCCCATGGATCGAAATCAGCAGAGCCTATCTGTCCAGGATCTGCCTAAGCAGAAATACAGCTTGCACAACTGTGGTCAGTGATGTTTACAGTTCTGAGGTTAGATAAAGCAAGCCAAATACCTGTGGGAAATCCAACTGAGAGGCCCTTGCAGGCAAAGATTTTACATTATAAAAGGTACCACTGCAAGGGACTAATCACAAGATGTGGTGGAGTTTGGCCCTCTTTATTTAGTACCTTAACAACAGCTGTTACAGCATTTATCAATACCACATACAACACCTCAGAAAGAGAGGGCTGAATGTGTAGTTCTCTGAAAACCATCTCTGAGGCAAAGGGCTCTGAATGCTGCTGCCCTCCACATTCCTGTCTTCACAGGGAACAAGAGCAGTTATCAACAAACACACAGGAGCCCTTCTAATTTTTGGTGCCCTGCCACTTCATTATCTCTGAGCTTTGTTGGCTGTACTAAAACTGCTGTGAAAAACAGATCCACGTAGACATTTTGCAAGGCAACTTCCCTTGAAACTAGTCTTTCAAGGAGTACGTGATGCCTTTTTCAAGGAAATGTTCGTTCTGTGGTATGTGCCTAAAGGTTATGGCTTACATTTTCTAAGCAAACCCCAGCAGAGGAGGTGCAGTCAGTGTTGGCCAGACACCACTGAATGTGGAAATCCAGCTGAATGCAACTACGAGTGAGGCTGTCAGGAAAATAAAGGCACAAATAATTACACTTTTAATGCTGTGTTATACTCTCAGTGGAGCACAAAGCTGGGTTCCTAAAACTGGGTGTTGCCAAGCCTGATCTGGGGCCCATCTGTGTCAGCATTACCTGGTCCAAGTCATTCCGTAAGGCAATCTTGCTCGTGACAAGCTCATGAGCGAGGTCATCGTTCTCCTGCTCCAGCCTCATGCTTGCTTCTTGGAGCCTGCGGTTTTCCCTCTGCAGAAAGAAAGGAACAACCAGGAAAGGAAATTAATCCTTATCAATATTGAAGAGCAATAAACGAGTGCATTGTGTGCGTAAAACACCGAGAAGGCGAGAGTGCACATTCAGACAGGGCTGCTGCTCTGGAAAACAACAGTGAATTAAGCCAGCAGTGCAAATGCAGCTATTTCACTTACATCCCAATGGTCTGTGTCACCAAGTGACACACTGATTTTAGCGCTTCCCTGTCAAAAGTAAACACAGACCTCTTCACAAAAGCACTTGGTTTCTGCTTGCTCATCATCTAAAGAAATTAGGCAGATAAAATCCCACCCAGCAGCAGTGAACAGGGACCAATTAAGAGTTACTCATAATGTTTCCAATCGGAAGTAGAAAGCTTTCCTACTCCACTTTACAAAATTCTGTCTGCAGGGATCCATAAAAATAGTCCATTTCGTACATGATATAGTGCCAACTTCCCATCTCCTGCAGAACCAGCAGAGCACAGCATTTAGCCTGGAAGCCCCTACAACTCGTATATCCTGTACTGCCATTTGTGCCCTCCTCTGTAACTCACACCAACGACACCAGTGGGTGTTTTACAGGAAACCTGCTGAGCCAGAGTGCCAGGGGGAAGAGGGGAGTTCACCCCTGAGCACAGGCCCAGGACCTGCCAGTGGGCTATGAGGGGAACACCAAATGGAGAACTCCAGGGCCTCGCTGCACTGCCCTCCCTGCCCACTCCACACAGGCAGAAACGACTCCATGGAGCACTAAGGGAAGTGCACAGGAGAATGATATTTCATAATAATGAGAATAATAATTCAGGTGTTTTAAAAATCAGTCTCAGTGACTGTTCTACGGCTGAGAAACAGAACCAAGCATCAAAAGATGCTTGTGGGTCAGTGAACTCCCAGGGTTCCAACATCAAATACTAATCCTCATCTTCAGAACAACACAGCCAGGTGGGACAGACAGAGGTGCCCTCCTCAAATGGATTTTAAGAGAGGAAAAAACTAGGCTGGCCTTCAGTCACAAAATGGCTGTGTATCTTTCACACCAAAACAGGCTGCAAAAGGAATCTGTGTGCTATGGAAATTCAAGGAAAAACACCACATTCATATGGAAACTCGTAGGTGGAGGAGCAGCAACCTACATGCAGAGATTTCAAAAAGGACCTCTTCTCACTTGAAAGGTAAGTTATGTTCTCCAAGACAAAACAATAAAAGTCAGCATACATCAGCACTTAAGACAAAAACATTTCCAAGAGTTGTTCAGTGAACACATTCCTGCAAAATGTGATTTCTTGCATAAGCACATTATTCACCTGTTTTCACTTTCTCCTGCCTACCAGCTATACTTAGATACTTTTTCTCTCCAAAATCACCACCATGAAACTGCAATTTTCATTTCTGGTGTAAGCAGATTTTGCATGCTCGGCTTAAACAAAAACAGGACAAGTAGAGCTCTAAAGAGGTCTCTTCTATGTGGGAACTTCCTCTGTGGCAGGAAGCAGAACTTCTACAAATTCTCTCTCCTTAATGTGAGCCTATTGTGAAACTAGACCAGGCACTGCCCTGTACAGGAAAGTAAGTTTGTTTCCCTTCCAAAAGATTATACTTTGAATAACTTGTTTTGTACAGAAACTCTAAGTAAAATGCTTTTATCTTAGCACAGTTAAGATAATCACTGCTAAAAGACACACAGCTTTGGAGATCTTTCTTATTTTAATTGCACTGTAACCTGTATGGGATAGGGAATTTTTAAAAGTAAAATTCTTCTCTAAGGATAATATAAACTTTAAAGCGTAAAACCAAATCGCAGTCAATCATCGTCATCATCTCTAAAGTCTTTTTTTCCTGTATTTTATTCACACCTCCTTAGAAATATTGGCTTTTATAGACACAGCTCTGCCAGCAGGCAGCTGTCAGACCTGGCTTCACATAAAACCTGAGCGCAGATCAGGACAGTATTGCTGCCAGGTGCTGCAGCACCGGTACCTTTCTGTAGGGATGTTGCTTAGGAGAAAGCAGCAAATTCTTAAGATTTTCACAAAATAACCCAGTTGGCTTTAACATTTCTGCTATGCCTTTGCCAAAAGCTTCAGTGTCTGCAAAGCAAGCTGCAGTGTGAAGTTGAGAGTTCCTGCTTTGCATTGGCAGACAAGTGTGTAAGCAAGCTCCATGCTGGAAATGCGCTATCCTCCTCTTAAATGAGAACATACATGGCACATTGGGATAAGACAAAGATCTCTTACCTTGGGCATCCGGTCAATAGCTAAGAGATGTTTTTAGCCCGTTCACCATACTCTTAGTCCAGCTGAGAGCCTCTCACAGGGCCACCTTTACTCTCCTTCCACCCAGGGCAGAATGCCCGATGAGATGGTTTGTCTTTTCCAGCTCCTCCCCCCCAGATCTAGCAGTGAAAAACTGCCTCCTTCCTCAGGAAGAAACTCTTAGTCTGCTTAACTCTAAATAAAACCTAACGTGACACAGTAAAGACAGAAATAGCAAATAGTGCTTTTCATGTGTAGCAAACTATTTCCAATGGCTCTGAAATATTTACAGGGTTTTATGAAATACGCTCGCAATGACAAGAAGTTCAACAGATGGAGCTGGTTCGTTACAGCAGGACTCCCATCCCAGGCAGCATTTTGTAACCTGGCATCAGCCAACCAGTCAGACCTGCTAGCTGTCCCTGGTGTAAACAGACAGCTTCCTGCCCTTCTCTCCACACCACTAAATTACTGACTATGACAACCATTTCCTTCTCCTCGGCATTGCTCGGTTTCTACAATCCGTAAAGTAAGAGATCCCTCTTTCCCAAATTCCTTCTTCTGGTTACAAAAGGCGGCTGGTGAGCTCGAGTTAACTGTTAAAAGGAGGATACTGCATTTCCAAAAAGGACAAACACCGCTGATACACACAAACACAAATAAACTTACCTCCTGCAAAGTCACAGACCAAACACTGCTTTCAACCATTGGTGTAAAGACAGTTGAAACAGGATATAAAATAATTTTTAATACCAACAACAACAAAAAAAAATTTGCTGATTCTTCAGTGGGTTTTTGGTTCTGAGTTTTAGAGAGGATATACTCCAGCTCCCATCACACGCTGGATGGAAAGAAGAAGGCCAACTTGAAAGCAAGGCTCAGCTCAGGAAAACTTGAAAGGCTGAACTCCACCCTCTGCTCCCTTCCAGCCTGCACCAAGGAGCAATTCCTGAGGAGAACAGTGGTGATGATGCATCCTCTCTGAGCTGCATTCAAGTGGGGTGGAACGAGTCACCAACCTCCTTAAGCAATTCTGCTTCTGCTGAGCAACACCCTGCACTGGGTTTGGCTGGAGTAGAATTAATTTTCTTCACAGCGGCTGGCATGGCTGTGGTTTGGATTTGTGCTGGAAACAGTGTTGATGGGATAGAGATGGTTTTGTTATTGCTGAGCAGGGCTTGCACAGAGTCAAGGCCTTTTCTACTTCTGATACCTCCCCATCAGCTTCTTCATAAGCCCAACGGAAAGGGCTCTTGATTGTGGAGGAGCTCTGAAGGAAAACCCTTTGGACTTCCATCTAGAAACCCAAAAGGCTTTAACAACAAACCATCCAGGAAAACCTGCCATGGGAAGCAACATAGAGGCTCCTGGAGGTGGCTGTATTTTCCACTTGGTGACTCTGGAGAAGCATCCCCCAAACTGCCTCAGCACATTTGGTTTGTTAGAAACCACAGACAATGTCCCACACATCAAGAATCATCATGTTTTTCCTCATGATGTTAACATTCAGCTACCATGACTGAATGAAAATGAGCAATATATTAATTTTCGCTTCCACTTCAAACACACAAAAGGCTATTATGTCCAAATCACACATTTATTCAGACACACAACTTCTTTGTTGCACAACAAGGTCCACAGAGGAAAAGGTAGAACAGAACAGCAGGGTCTGCTTGCAAAACTCCAGCCCTTCTTCTCTTTATTTTAAATCAAGTCCCAAGCTCAATTCTGGAAATTTCTCATCAAGCGAACCAAACCCTGTTACATGAGGTGTTCTCAAACACAGAACACCCCCCCATAATATTTAGAAAAATATCAATCTAAACTATATTACTACTTTTTCTCTACGTACAACTCACTTTTCTTCCTGGCTTCTGTAGGCAATTTGTAATTTATTTTAACCAAAACTCACGAAATCCAGTGACAAACAGCAATTTAGAACATATTTCCCTTTTGCACCTTTTAAAAATCTGACAAAAATGTGATAATTTGTTAAAAGCAATGGAAAACAAAGTGAAAAAGTGTCCATAAAAACACACGCTTTTCCTAAATAATACTTGTAAATACAGCAGGAAACAAACACCAAAAATAACACACTCTTTAATACTGTTCTTTTGGTAAGTCAAATCACAATCAACATGTAAAATCCAAGCTGGGCAGGAACTCTTGTGTGTGTAACAGCTCATGGGAGCACATGAATTGAACATGTCGAGCAAACCTGACTGGTTACTGGTGGGCCCAGTGCTGCAAACCCAGCTCATCTGCCTCTCTCCACACACCATCATTTCCTCCCAGGGCAGGGCCACAGGGGGTGTCTTACTCAGACATCCTCCACCACTGCAGCTCACAAGGGCCTGTGCCTCTGCAGTCTTGAAAAACCTCTGCTGGCAATAAAAACTGTGACGCTGCAAACAACAAACACTCTAAAAACTACAGCTAAGAAGTATCAACAGTCTGAGAGCTCGTTTCTTTCTTGAGGAATATTCCGCAGGGATCTCCACTCCAGTGATCCCATCCATGAAACGTCCTCTTCCTGGGCAGCAAACCAAAACTTTGGTTTGTTCTGGGAAGAGAAACTGTAAAACTTCCAAGGCTGCAGGGCTGTGGGGCACAGCCCACACAGAGGGAGCTGACAGCAGGGCTGTGCTCAGAGGCAGGGCTTTTGTCCTCTCCCAAACCAAGCCCAGCCCTGGTGCTGCCCCACTGAAATGCACCTCCGACCACATGGGCTGCAGAGCACTGACTGAAAGGACAAGCAAAAAGCAAGGCTGGCTCTCCACCTGCTGCCTGTGAGGTGTTTCTTGATGACCTTCAGAAACCCTCCTGAAATGTCAATTCCTACCAACCTCTGCTTGACACAGGAATAAAATCTTAACAAGCAAGACAAGGAACAAAGAACACTTATAAGCATTTTTCCATGGCACCCATCAACTGAAGAATGTGTCTGAACTTTGAACTCATCTAACCAGTTAGGGGACTCTCTAATCACAGCATTGCTAAGAGGATCAGACCCAATCCAGCTTAATAAAAAAATCCACGTTGAGTTTCAGAAGCGCAAGCCAGAACCCTGGGCTGTGATCTTGACTGTGACAGTGACCCACATCAACAGTGGCCCAAGGGTCGCTTTCTATATCCTCTTTTGCAGTTTGGGATAATGTTCTTCACCATCCATAGCCCATGATTAACTAGTTAATATGCTTTCACAGAGCTTTAAAGAACCTTATTTGTTTTCTAAGCATTATTTTAATTCCACAGTACTATAAGTGAACCACCGAAAAAAAACCTTAGAAGTTTATCAGCAGCAAGTTGTGTTTTTTCCTAAATAGGTCATACTTGCTATAGGTTCTTGGCTGCTTCAGCAGTCCCAAGTCTCACAAACAATGAAATCTACACTCTTTGACAGCATAAAAACTACACTTAAAATATAATTTTTCACAGATAATGCTTTTAAAAAAAGAAGTGAGTTTGACTTTCTCTGTACCTGTAAGTCTACCTTGCCACATTTACGAATTAAGGCACAGTCTCTAACTACAGATTTCCATACTTTGGTTTCCTGAAAATGGTGCACTTTCCTTACATTCACAGACCACTGGAATAAGATTATTCACCACTCCACACTCCTGGCAGGCTCTGTACCAACTGCAATGTCACTGAACATACTAAGGCACAGTGAGGAACAGGAGGCAAACAGTACAGGGATATGTAAGCACTGTCAGTTCCCAGGCATCCTGGGCAGTGGGCAATAAAGTGCTTCATCTCTGGCAGCTTCACCTGGAGAAACCTGAATTGTTTGAACTAGGGTGAGCAATGACCAGATCCCAAACACTCAGTGAACTCTGTGCCTAGGGGCAGAGCCTCCAGCACACAGAACCTACGGCAAAGGAGCGCAGCTGTGACAGTGAGAGCAAATTCACTGGCGAGATAAGCAAAGCTAATCCAAAATTAAAAAACTATTCTTTTCTGGTGAACTACTGAGCTATCATTATTACCAACTGAACCTTTATTTCTCTGCTGCCCTAAAGCAAGATATCCATCACTGCTAATTCTATTGCAGCAGTGCCAGGGACCCCTGGGTCCCACCGTACCAGGCATTATCTTAACAAAAAACTACTAACACTTGGTATAAACAGGAATGAACAACAAGGATCATATCAGCCAAGGAAGAGTTCATCTTCCAAAGTCTCTGAGGATGCCACTGCACATAGCTTGCGCTAGAACAACGTGTATTTTCTCCTTTCTGTGTCTGTAGCTGAGAATCCCCCTTTGTTTCTGCGGCTCATGAAGATCTCCCATAAAAGTGCAACAGCAGGAGAGTTACCTACAAACATATAAACTGAAAGAAGAAAAATATTATATGTGGCTACTTGCAGATGTCTTGAGAGTTACAAATTGTGATTGAAATATTCCTGGGAAAGAACTACTAAGTTCAAGTGTTTAAAGTGCCTGTTCAAGAAAGGGGCTGAGTTTCACCTGGCACTGCACTTCCCTAAGGTCTGCACCAGCACATCCCAGAGAGGTGAGTGTGGTACACACACTTCTGCTTAGCTGCTGGAACCGGGTCACTCCCATGGGATCTGCCAGTGGAACAGGTTCCTGTATAGCATCTCCTACCTTATATCTGTCCATAGGATCTTCCTGCTGCAGCTGACTCTCTCGCATGGTTTGGTACTCTCTCTCATATTTCTTCAGCTTTTTCGTTGGCACCTGTGGAATAGATTCGGGAAACATGCATTTAGAGATCAGAGGAACACCGGAAAGGCTGTCTGAAAGCTCTCCTTGCAAACAAGAAACTGAGGAAGTGATGGAAAGCTGCTGCTGAATAAAAGTCTCTCTCCACTGCCCCCCCTTCCCTACTCAGCAAACCGTGTCAAATACTTACCAATACAGCTCACATCGACAGAAATCTTTCTGTGCCCGCTGCTGCTGATTATTCAAACATTTAAAGGGAAACAAGAGCAAAGTACAGACATTTTAAGAAGAGTAACAAGAAAAAAAAAAAGAGCATGAACAACAGGGGTGGGAGAACAGGGAAGAAGAAAACACACTTCGATATGTATGATTCACCAAAACAATGCCTTAGCAAGACAACTGTTACAAGTGAGAGGAGAATAAAGGAGCGCTCATACAAAAGGACAGGACAATTCCCTGGGGGAGATCAGAGTAATGGTTTTTATTGCTGGAGAGTATTAATGTCTAAATTACAGCCTGTGACCAATGCCCTCATGGAGTCTGGCATCAGAGCCCTCCTAGGCACAGGTGGAGATACTGCAGTGCAGAGAAACCACAAACAAATTCAGTGAACAGCCATGCAGAAAGGTCAAATCCCAGGCTGCTTCGTCCTGGGAAAACACCACTTCCACTTCAAGCATGGCACAGAGAGAAACCTGTGTTCTTTTAAGCAGGCCATGGGGATCCTCTGCTTTCACATCACCTGGGTAGGCAGAGCTCTATGAGCAACCCCATCTCTGCCTGGAGACCTTTGACAGCATTACTTGGAACACCTGCTGGCAGCGGGAGAGATCCCTAACGCCATGTACCACCAGAACTGTGAGCACAGGCTTTTCCTGGATCTGTTACGCAGTTATCTGTTCCTCTTGCCTGTATCGATTGTGTTTAGCTGCCTCCTGGTGTGAGGACATGCCACTGTCACCTTCCCTTAGGGCAAAAAATGCCAATGAGCAGAGATAGGATTTGGTGTTGTTTTTCCCTTTCCTGGGGAAAGGGAATACCTCCTTGCTCTGCAGCGCAGGGAGGGACCAAAGCAAGTGCTTGGTGTTGCTGCAGAGGGAGGTACAGGTGGCAAATGTAAAATCTGTAATCTGCAAAGCACAGTGCACAGGGAGCACTAATTAAAGCAGCACCGATTCCCACAATTACTGATGGAATCTGAAAGCAAAGAGGGTAGAGATAAAAACATGAAGCACTTTGGGCAAACATACAAGAAAATTCCACTTCATAGTGCAAAACACCGTGCAGTGAAAATGACCAAATCAGAGATGCTTTTATACGTTTCAGCTGAACAACACTCCCAACTCAACCCCAGCCAGTTTTGTCTCAGCTGCAACCTGGAACTGTTGAGGCTACTTTAATAGTCAGGGATAAGGAATCATTTCACAGTAGTGTTCTAAATGGAGCGAACACATCACATATCTGAAGCCTGAGCCATCCCTTCCTTCCACCAGGGTTACTTGGCTCTCATTCAGAGAAGCAGATCAAGGCTCCCAGGCTGGGGTGTTCTGAGGACACCCTCCAAACCCAGTTCTCCGGTGCTTCTGTGCAGTTTTGTGCTCCAATATGCAACCAGCAGGAAATAAAGAGAAATACAAGGGAGACCTTGTGGAGCAGCACGGCCAAAAGGCACAACACAGGTGTAACTTAGAAGATGAGCTGTTCAATCAAAGATTTTCCTGATTCTTGATGCTTTTCACTGAAACCTTTAAAGTGCATGTAAGAACTAAGTCTCACTACAGAGGGAGAGAGACAAGCCTCCCATCCACACAGCCACACGAATGCTTCAGTAAATCCCATTGTCTTTAGGGATAGGAGATGTAAGACAGATTTTTTTGTGTGCAAATAGAAGAAAGAATGTAAAGCAAAGGTAAAAACTGCACACTCGCAACCCTTTACCCCCCATGGTTCAGTGAGCAGTGCTGCTCACCTCAGCCTGGCCCTGGGTGGTGGGGACTGTCTCCAGTGACCCTCCAACAGCCTCACCTTTACAGCTGCCTGGAGCAGCACCCCCTTTGCACTTCAGCTGCCAGATCTGCTTAAATTGCTTGTGAACAAAAATCCTGCTTCTCTCCATACTCTAGAAGATACAGACAAAATACAGCCAAAAGTAATGATGTGAGTAAATCACTTACCAAGAGAGTGAATGGGACATAAAGCAGCATTATGCCACAGCTGTCCCTCACCAACTGAGCCTGTGCACCAAGAGGTCACTGCTGCTTCTCACTGACACAACTGCTCACACTCATCAGCCAGTGGCCTGCAGCTCTTCTAGCACCTTTTTAAATGTTAACTTTTTACCCTGCCAGAGAGCAGCCTTATTTCTCTGGCTTCACCTTATATTCTCTTCCAAGATGAGGCAGCATTTAACTCACACGGAATCGATCTGGCACTCAATAATCTGCCTCAACAACACCATAAATTGATATGAACAGGTCACATCCCAAACTGTGTGATGAGCACTGGAGAACAAGCCTCAGCTGCTTCATTTAACTCTGCTCCCCATTGTTTTCACCTGTTTCCACTCACAAACAACTCACAACCATTTCTTAATGCCTGGTAATTCATCCCAACAACCATTCTTATCTATATGGTCTCCTTTATTTTCTTATCTTTTAATTCACAGCCTGAGTAGGACCATAAAAATGGTGCTCTGGGGCTATGTGGGGGATCAGCTCCCTCTTTCACCCCTGCAGGAGCCACCCACAGCCCTGGCCTGGGCTGAGGGGAGGCCCACATGCCTGGCACACTCTCCAGGCAAACAGCACAGCAACAATTTCTTAGGAATACTGACAGTAAATGATACCTGAAACCGGGATCAGATCAGGAAAAGTGTAAGCATCAGGTCTGACACACAAAACAGCTTCCATGCTCCTTGAGAGAATACGGTGACTGATGCATGCTAGCAGCTATTTATGCTACAACCTTAACTGGGAAGTAGTACCTAAATACAGTGAAAGTCTATCTTAAGGGGCTGGGGGGAGGAATTCCTATTAGAAACCAGCCCATACTAATCTACTTATAAGATAGAAACTGGAACAGGTATCCTTAGGAACTTTGGCAGGGACTGTGCTTCACTGTTATTGTCTATTCAGCCACATTACTCAGAGGAGTTTGATAATTTATCACAGCACTTTCTTCTTCTGAGTATACACTAATAAATGGAAAAAAAATATTTAAAAGCCCATTTCCATATTCCTCAATTTAATTCCCCGGAACAGTTTGTGAATTCAACAAGGAATTTCTCAATAAGCCCTTTCATAAGTAAGTGCATAGTGCTAGCTATGCTTGTCTTCATGCACTGATCCTGAACAAAGTGCTCATAAATTCCCTGTAAAAGCTTCTGCAATATTGATTTTTTTCTTTCTTCAGCACCATGGGGTATATTGGCTCAAACTGATGGTTATCAAATTTAGGAGACTCTTATGGTTTATAAATATTGCTCATCTGTTTATCTCAATACCTTATCTCACTGACTCATTTTATTTTTATTGTCTTCAAGCATAAAATCACGTCATGACAAGTTGTACGTGGGGAAAGAGCCATGCAGAGCATCCTAATAAAACATTCACGCAGAAGAACTGAACAAGCAGAACCCTCCTTCTGAAAAACTCCAAGGCACCGAACGCTCCAAGGACTCACTGCAGTGAGGGGAGAAACAAAAATACTTTGTCTCTGCTCAGACAAGGCTGGAAAGATTTGCGTCACCTCCTCGGGCACCCCTGGGCATGGGCAGCATGCTGAGCATCGGCATCCGCTCCAGGAGCCCTTTCCCCTCACTCCATGATTCCTTTGGCTGTTCACAGGCAGTTCAGCCTGACCCTGCTGGATTCATAAATCACACACCTCTGACTCCTTCCTCCCAAATGCTTTATTGCTCCAGTGCAACCCCAGTGCTCGGAGGAGGCAGTTATCATGATGTTCATTTGACAGACAAGGAAATGGAAGCAGAGTTATAAAGTGATTTCCGGAACATACTGCAGACAGCCAGAGGCTGATCCAGACAGTGAAATCCTATTATCTGATTTCTGATTTCCAGCACTGCCACAATGCCAGACTGAGCAGGGTTTCTCTTTCCCACCTTCCCACTTCTTTTCTCTATCTAGCACAGCGTAGAAACTTCAAAAACACACTAACACCACACTAACAACGAAGCCAATATTCTGTGATCTCTCCACTCTTGACATTTTTTCCTCTCTAGTTCTTGCCTCAATGTGGAAGAAAAAAAAAGGAAAGAAAAAAGCAATTAAGAAAGTGTGCAGTGCTTTCCTTTCTCGTTCCTTGAAGCAGGTGATGTAATTTTCTGTTTCACTGGTGATGGATTTGCTTGGTATTTCAAGCTGAGGTGAGGGTCTTGTGCCCCTCCAAAAGCAGATTACTGACAAAAAATTTCCCATCACACACATTGTCTTAGTTCACACTCAAATTGTACCAATTTGTTCTAGTTAATACTTCATATTTAAAATACAACTATATCAGCTCTATTTTAAGAAATACAGCTCTATTTAAACACTTGATTAGGCCAAATGAAGGTTTTAATGTAACAATTATAGATGAAGAAACTGATTCAGTGCTCTTCTGGTCTGTGCAGTCATTGCTATGGATAACTCTATTTTGATCTTTCCTTAAAATGTGGCTGTCAAAAGTATCCTGTCACATCTGTCACTGGGAATAAGACTCAGAAGTAGATAAGTCATTCATTTTTCTTTCGGGAGGATGCAGCTACCAAAAAGAAAGAACAAACCCCACAGTACATGTTGACACAACAGACTTGTCTCTTGGATTAGTCTTTAAAGGAGGTCAGTGAGATGTCATATTTGGCTATTATGCAATACAATGTGAACAACTGGATCTCCAAGGAGATCTTACCCACAAGCATGAAATCTGAGAGGAAAGAGGGCAAATCATTATTTCTCACAAAATTCTTTGTGCTGGGTAGTCTGCAAAGGAAAGTCACAGGTTGGAGCACAGCTTGAAGAATTCCCGTTTCTCCTTTTGACACCATGCAGGGAAGGGCTCACTGACACCAGGTTGGTTTACCACAGGTTTGAAATGCAGTGGAAGAGCCCCATCAGTGTTTCACCACACTACAGCACCACATTCAGACACCCCCACTCCACCACACGCCATAAAGTTCATTCAACACCATCTCACCCCTGGTTTTGGGGCACAACAAAAGCCCCGAGTGTCAGATGCTGTTTTACCATCTAAGCTGTAAGGAAGGAGATGTTCCCTGAAATCCCTTGGAAGCCTACGCTGTGCTGGAGAGATCTCCTGCTGAACCTGTGCCTGTCTGAGTGCTGCTGCAGAACAGCATCTCTCCACCTTGTGTTTGGAAACAGAACCGGCAGAAATACTCTTTTTACATCAGGGAAGCAACTCCACCCTGGCACACCTGAGAGTATCCCTTCCTTCCAGGGGGAGAGTTTCCTTCCTTCTGCAAGCCAGCTCCGTAGGTTTAACAATTCCTGAAGAGAGTCTTTGGGATAACACAAATCCAACCTGAAAGCTGGCTGGAGGCAAAGGAAACCAGCATTGCCATGAATTTTTATTTCTATTTAATTCTTCCATATCAGTTCATTATGAAAATATCTCACTTGCAAATGGACACCCACAGAAATTTATAAAAACAAGGGAAAGGCAGGTTGCAAAATTTTACTGAGCACCCGCACCATTTCCCGTGATTCAGAAGTGCACTGGCAGAGTCAGTGACACTGGATCATTTCCAACACCAGATCCTTTTGTCAGATTTTAATCTCTACGATGTATTTCCATTCACCTAAACCCGCTGAAACAGGCATAACACATCATTCTTCCCTTGCCCTGCTGTTTAAATATCTGCTTAGTTAGGCTCAGTTAGCAAAACAGTAAAGTTAAGGGTAAGCTGAGACCAGGAGATATTCAGGAAGCACCACTGTACAGAGATCCTGCAGTAATACAGGGAAAGAGAATGGAATTTGGATTCCCTGAGCTGTAACTCCAAACACTGATGTGCACTTTGACCACAGTGCTTGTGTTTGAGAGGCTGCAGGGACACCTGCAGCTAAAAATAAGGGTCAAGGAAATGATGTTCTGCCCGTGGCAGAGATGTCTCAAAAACGTTCCTTTTCAGGTCCCCAAACTGCCTTTCTGCATTCAAAAATTCATTTTCACTTTGAGATACAGAGGGTTTATTATCCACTTCAAGTCTATTTGTTTTAGCAAGGAAGAGACACCCTGAGTGGCTGAAAAGCAGCGCTTGGAAATGGCTGATTACCTTCCGTACTTGCAGCTGATGTCTCGCAGCTCCTCTAGACACGGGAGCTTCCTCTCACATACAGATAAGGGCTGCAGCACAGACACACTGGGAAGGAACAGCCAAGATCCACTCTGCCAGCCAGCACACGCTCTGCATTTCAACAGCTCTGGTCAACAGCAGCACTGTGCTGAAGGGTACCGCCATCAGAAACATTCTGGGTGGAAAATATCTGTGTGCAGGTCATTTTTGTTATGCAACATAACTTAATGCCTGAACAATGAGATCTCTGCTACCAAAGACTGTCTCGGCTAAATGAAATCACCTGTATATCCCCCCAGCCACAATGAGGATCAGATAAACGGGGCAGTGACACTGCCCAGCCAGCTGGGACAAGGCCCTGCTCTGGGTAACACAGTTCCTGTGGGCAGCAGCGGTTTTTCCAGCACAGAATTTATTCAGTGGTTTGTTCCTCACAACATAACAGCTCCAAGAGGTTCTGCGCGTCTCACATACACACATTCTGACACACAGTATTTAGTGCTGAAGGTTTTCTATGTCTCCTTGGTGACTATGCAAAATTCAAGGTGCGCATCATTCACTCTGATTTCGATCTAACCCATACCCACAACAATTTCAGAGCCTGGTTTGCATTCCTCAGCACATCACAGCAAGAGAAGAGAAGGGCGAGCAGGAAGACAATCACAGCCTTCACCACCATCCCCGTGACAACAGGATCAGACATTCAGGATAAAGTCTTCGGGGATTTTCTTGCATCACTTAGCAGAGAAACAGCCTCTCCCAGCTACACAGTGTTAGGGTTTGCTTCCAGTCTTGGTCACGCTGGAACTACCGCAGACCTATCTCACAATTGCCAACACAAGGCCAGCAACTGATTGGTAACCAGGTTCAAATTATTGGTTTACCAAGGCCGTAAAACCTGTCACATTCAACATTTTTAGTCCACAGCTTTTAGCTAATAAACCCCTGGCTCAATATGTCATCCAAACCTGCCACAAGGCTGGTGAAACCAGCTGTCTGCCAGATTAGATTCCAGCTCTTCTGAGTAATCAAGCCATGTCTTGTCCCTGTCACACTCTGTGCCCAGCATGAAAAATCATCTCCTTCCTGAGATGGAGGATGGGGGCTAGATCACAACTCTGAATCATATGCCAGGTAAGCAAAGAACCTCACATTCTTTCAGCCCATGTCCTATGTGTTCATATTGTTTTAGATCAACTCTGTGCCACAGTATCAGTAGAACTGTAATGCTATCAGACTTCACATCGCATCTTTAAAATCAGCGCTGGGTTTCTCTGATGTGTGGGGAGGTCCTTGATGCTCAAACACCTTTCATTACTTTTATCAGTATTTCAAACTTACATTGTATTAAGACCAATTACTTTTTAGTGCATTACTCCAGTAACAGAAAATAGATAGCTTTTCTATATTAAAGCTGATCCATTATGGACCTGTTGGAGCAGGTCCAGAGGAGGCCATGAAATTGCTCTGAGGACTGGAGCTGCTCTGCCATGGAGACAGGCTGGGAGAGCTGGGATTGTTCAGCCTGGAGAAGAGAAGGCTCCAGGGGGAACTTAGAGCCTTTTCCAGTGCCTAAAGGGGCTGCAAGAGAGCTCAAGAGAGACTGGAAAGGAATAGGACAAAGGAAAATAGCTTCCCATGGATAGAGGGCAGGGTTAGAATGGGATGGACTTTGCGGTCACTGAAACCCAAACCATTCTGTCATTCTGTGATTCCATACTTACACTGAGGGCTCCACGGTCCCTTCTGTATAGTTTTATCTATACTTTTGTCTGCATTTCAGCAACTAACACAATTTTTACCACATCCTCCCAAAAGCCTTGGTTTTTTCTAATAGCCCAGCTCTACCAACAAAACTGCTAAAACCCTAAAAAAAAATTCTTTCAAGCTGCACATTAAATAATAAGCATTTTGAAAATACCAGTGGGACAGTGCCCAACTCCAAGGTACCAGAAAAGCTCACTGAAGCATGGCACAGTGTTTTAGTGCAACAACTAATCCATGCTCTGCTCTGTTATCTCTCTAATCCTTCATCTGCTGAGCCAGTTCCCTCCACGCCTTGAACGAATCCAGGTTCGGCCTTATTTGCATTGTTCATCCATTTGAGTGTTGCCTCTGGAAGTTCAGCCTGAGTGTGGACAATCTGTGTGCTTATTCTTGCCTACATACTCGGCTTCTGTGGTCTCCAAGGTAATGGACAAATAAATATGGCATCTTACTTGTATCTTGATATTGGAACTCGGGGTTACTTTGGCAACTCTACCTTGGAGCAAAAGCACAACACCCTGAGTGTTGTCTTGGCACAGCTTAACACTCTGCTCCAAAACAAACCACCTGGATTGTTCTGGAAACCCACAGCTTTCAAAGACCAGCATCACCAGCATTCCAGTCAACAGAGGAGGCTGTTGGTGAGCTCATGTTGACATAGGTAGAAGGAAGCAACAAAGAAAAAAAATGTGTGTATTAAACAGTGCCTGAAAGCACAAGCTCAACAAGGTAAAACCACTGAAATACATTTTCCAACTTCAGCACACAAATTCTTCTGAGAACTGGGTTCAAAGAGAATGAAAACAGTTGTAGACAATGAAGACAGAATGTTTGTAACTAACACATTCACCTGCATCTTCTAGGAATCAAGAAACTGGACTTCTGTAAAGACATAAACTGCCTTTTCATTTAGTTTCAGTACTCCTTTCAAAGTCCATGACTCTACTGACCATATATGATCAATAATGTCTAAAATCTTATTTCAAGTTTCTTCTCCCGAATGGGCTTGTAATGGTGACAGAAACAGAAGCCGAGTTTCTCAAGTGCCCAGAAAAACTCGATTTTCCTGAAATTCCTTTTAAGAAGAAATTGAGGAAGCTGCAAAATATCCTTCTTTTGAATGTTTCAATATTCTGTTCTTATTTAAAAATGTCTATTTGAGACATTGATTTAATAATTCTTTCTTGATACAATGACAATAAAGAGGCGGCAAGAAGAAATGCTTTCAGACATGAATAAAAAAATAAAATCATCAGGAAATAATATAGGGTATTAATTAGGAACAAATAAAGCAGTAATTAAAACCAAATGCAGAAGAAAAAAAAAGTTCTAATTCTTTCTTGAGTTCCATTAGGTTGGATGAGATTATAAGCATATGGAAAAGAAGAAGATCCGTAAGTGTTGCTCATATGCATTAATAATTAGAGCTCAAAAGTAGTTATGAGTCATTATTGTCCAGAGAACAGCTAAGCTCTGTCGGAAACCAGGCTGCAAGTTTTTATGCAGAGCACAAGCATGGACAGAAATAGCAGACAAGATCTCTGGGCCACTCATGTTTGTTTTTAGTAAATCCTTAAAACAGCAGAGACTCCCTCAGAGCAGAACACCCTGCATCGCCAACATTTAGGCTCCACCAATCAACCCATCTGGTTGATTTGGTTGGTGAGCTGAGACCAGGAACCCACACAAATGCTCTGCAGAGCTGATAAGGATCCAGCTGATAAACTGGTTCCACGCCAGCATCATTTTATAACCTGTAGGTCCCATTTTATTCCTTATCTACAGGTCTGATTAATAAAAGTAGCTTTACAGTTATAAGAGTCTTCTCTAGTGCTGGTTTCACTGCCACATGAGAGATTTATTTTCTTAAAACCCACCCCCCCACCCAAGGAGTATCTGACAGCCACAAACATGAATTAAAAAGCTCAGGAAATGGGTCAAAAAGCTATTGACAAAAGGAATCATTATTCAATGACAGCTTTCATTTCTGGTTAATGACATTCTGGGTGTCTTCTGGGAATCATCAAAGATGCAGCTCTATCAAACACTACATCAGAGGCCTGGAAGTGAAAGATACAGTCCTTAATGGGATTTGGGGATGACACATAGACAGAAAGAGCAGTGAAGAACAAGAAGAACCAGAAACTGCACACATATATATTTGAATTCCTGGAAACAGCTTCCTCAATTGAAACACACCACTGTGCCAACTCCAGAACAAATGCCCACAGGACTTAACTACAGCATGGAGCAGTAGTTCTCCAGCTGGGGTGGAATCCCATGAAGAGAGATGGGATCAGTCCCAGGGATTTGGGACTTCTCCAAAAAGTCTGGAAACTTCTGTGCTCTCTGGGAAGCACAGGGGATGGGAGGCACATGCTGGGAAAGCAGCCTGCCCTTGGCTGGGCAAGGCCTAGCTCTTCCTCCACAGCCCTCTCCCTCTTGCCTCACTGCTTGATGGCAAGCTGACCAAAATAATCCTGCAGAAATAGGTTCATTTCACTGTTTTTAAAAATGGTAATTATATCAGCACTGCCCCACAAGCAGCTGCATCTGCACCGCTCAGGAGACCACACAGAGCAGTGTGGGACTGGGAACAAACACTGGCACAGGGAGAATGGCAGGGAATAACACACCACCTTTGCAGTGCCAAAAATGTGACTCCGCTGTCAGAGCCAGGCTGCAGAAGAACAGCTCATGGGAACCCTGGGATGCAAAAGGATAGAGGGAAAAGGAAGGTGACTAGGGAAGGTTAACCCTGGATCATCACCAAGATCAATACTGGAATACTGCATTTAGACCTGAGAGATGCAGTTGGGAAAAAAAATGAAGAGGATGTGGAGCAGAGCCCCTGAACTGTTTTGGGCAGGGTGTAAATGCCTTGCAGCAGGAGGTTTAAGATCCTCAGTTTGCACAAGGGAGCTGCTCCAAAGACAAGGATCTGGCAGCTCCTGCCCCACAGAGAAGGGAGGGACAGAGATGAGACAGCTCCTTGAGACAGCCTGAGAGCAGGATCCCTCCTTCTGTTGGGCGGGGAAGGCTCAGACAAGGATTGATATAATCCTTGCTGGAAAGAGCCAAGTCTCCTAACAGTGACCACCCAAACTCCCTTCTCCCTCCTCTGGCAGCAGCACCAGCAGAAATGCCACCCAGGGAAAAATGGGCTCCAAAAGATTAAGTGCTGCCAGCTCCTCCACACAGGCAGAATTAGAGACTCAAGGAAAAACTGAGATTGGAAGGGCCCTCCAGAAGGCACACAGACCAACCTCCAACTCAGGCAGGGACAACTTCATAGTCAGAGCGTGCTCCTCCTGAGGGCCTCCAAGGATGGAGATGCCAAGGTCTCCCTGGGCAGAACTGCTTTCCCTTGTGCTGAGCCAGAACTGGCTCTGCTGCAAATCATGAGCGTTTCTTGTGTTGTCACTGTGTGACTCTGGAAGTTTGGGTCCCTCCTCTCTAGGACCTTCCTTTAGGTGGCAGACCACAGTCAGCCTGAAAAAGAGAAAGCTCAGGAGGGATATAAGCTGCCCCGACCCCCCCATCCTTCCTCGCTGTGGTCAGTGCCCTGCCTTCCCAGTGGTCCTCTGCTGTACCCACCTGAGGCTGTGACTATCCCTGTTCTCCAGGGGGCTCAGAACTGCATGCAGGGGGTGAGGTGCAGCCACACAGCTGCTGGGTGGAAGAGGACGACCATCCCACTTGGCACCTGCCTGTGCACAGTCAGCCTTGGGCACTGCAGGCACACTGCTCACTGCTCTGGTCATCCACACCACTCCCAGCCTGCACTGATCCTGTCCAGACATTTGGTCCCCAGCCTGCATAGATGATGGAGCTTTTCCTTCCCAAGGTTTTGCATTTGCCTTGCTGGACCTCAAGCAAGTTCCTCTCAGCCCACCACTTACCTTCCAGCTTCTGCCACCCAAAAATCAGGGTGTGCCTCTGCCTGAAGATGCTGAACACTCTCAGCTCTGCTATCAACCCCTAGAAATGTTCAGCTGCTGCCAGGTAGACTTCAACCCATGGACCACTACACCCTGTGCTCTTCCAAGGCCACTTGAGTTTTTCACTGGCTTTGCAGTTCATCACCTGCTCTGAATCTCCTCAGTTTGGCTTCCATGGGAAGCTGAGAGCCTAAAAATCCTTGTAGCAGAGTATCCTGCATGTAACCACCAATTATTTCTGTGGAATGGCCGATAACTTCCCCGAACAGAGAGCTAAACACAGCAAGGCAGGCAGGCAAAAGGAAATACAATGAAGCTTTCCAGAAGAACGTCCTTCAGCTCTGGATTAAGAGGATTATACCACTTAGAATAGCATCTTTATAACCCCTTGAGTCCAAGTTTTCTGTAGATAAGCTGAGAATTGAAATTCCCCAGAGTAAAGCTGCTCAATTCTTCCACAAGCTGCGCAGCAGTCCATTCTATGTGCTGCTTTGCATATCTGTGCAAGGTAGTTTCAGAACAACTTGAAATTTTGAAAGCAAGACCACACAGCAAAACAACTGTGTGTCATGGTCACACTGCAAAATGACTAATTTTATTAAAATATGTGTTGGGGGATTGCTGTCACACAGTGTTGCTTTGGAGCAGATTTAACAAAACCTTATCTTAGCTCATCCACATTTTGTTTAATTGTTTACAAGCACCAGAGCAATGTTACAAAAACACTGCTATGCTTTCCAGTGAAAAATCCACGTTTTCCATTGAAAAATACAGCTGTAAGTGATAGGACCTGGCCAATAGCGGGTAATTCTGATTGTGCCCAAGGAGTTCATACTCGTGTGGCACTGGACGTGTCAGAAGGTCACGCAGGGCTGGCCTAAAGCACAAGGAACCCACGCAGCTGTCACCTGGCCTGGCTTGGTTTTGGAGTTAAGCCTTTATCACCTCACATCGTGACGTGGCTCTCTGAGCAAGAGGGACTCCTGTGCACCCTGGCCCACTGCACAACCCACAGGAACTACAAGAGTCACCAGCAGTGCCAGAAATCTTGCACCAAGACCATCCTGGCATACAAACCGCGGAACAGGATGAAAGCCTTTGTAGAAGTATTTTTTTAAACTACTCTCTGCAACCTGAGCAGCATGTTAGAAACGCCTTTAAAAATAAACAAAACTAGATTTTGCAAACCAAGACATGAACCCCAGATTGCAAAATACCTGTGATATTAATATGAACTCTCAGAATAAACAAACCCTCCACAAATCCTTCCTGCAGAACGTCCCTTTACATACAGTACATACCTTAGTGCAAGCTGGTGAAATGACCACAACAGAGTCAACAAGGTTTGCCCCAACTTATCCCAACTGTCAGTTTGTCCCATGATTAAACACAGCAGCAGAGAACTGAGAGAAACTGAGTCAAGTCCTGTCCCTTTGCAGGACAGACTCCCACACATTGTCTAATCCTATCATAATCCTGATGAGCTTCATCTTAAACCTCCTCAGGTTGTTTGCACCATTATTTGCTTACTTAATATCCTTCAAAACCAGTTAAAAGAGCAGTCAAGTATTTCCTGTGTAAACCCAGCAAAAAACATATTTCTTAATTTATTTACTAGTACATAATGCACTGAGACAGAATCCCAGAATGGTTTTGGGTTGGAAGGGATCTTAAAGACCATCTAATTCCAACCCCATGCTGTGGGCATGGACACCTTCCGCTAGACCAGGTTACTCAAAGCCCCATGTTAACACCCAAACATGTTCATGCTCTTTGAGTCAGGAAAAAAAACCAGATGATCAGAAGACACCCTTACACTAAAGTCTGTCATTCAGATCTTCTAAATAATAGTAATAACGATACTGTTCCTCCCACAGTTGTTCTCTGTTTACAAGGAGAGAAGTAATTTTTAAAAAGATGTTCATTCTATTTTCAGAGTGGCAAAACTCAGCTGGAGCTGTAACGTGGTGCTTCCAACACCAGTTCCTCTCTCCCCTGGTCACTTGCAGCTGATCCAGCAGAATCCAGAGATCCAGAACGCGATTCCTGTTACTTGTGCTCTGCAGAGTCCATCACTGAGCCCACCACACTTTGGAAGCAGCACTTCCCAAAGGTTTGAACTGCAGGGTAAACCACCCATGAGATGTTTTCTTACCACAGGGATTTTAATTTAACAACTGCAAGTGCTGGCTCTAGAACACATCAGCAGTTCAGGGCAGGAGGCTCCCAGGAAACCCCACTGTCGTCATCGCTCGCTCGGAGAGACTCATCCCAGGAGCCTCTCCCAGAACCGACGGTGCCTGGCTCCAGTTAATCCTATTGCAACACCAGGACCTGTCTGCGGGGAAGGCACTGCTCTGGCCTTCCAGGCAAAGCAGTACCTGCTGCCACAGCAACCAGCTAAGGCAGAACGAGCAGAAAGGATGGGGAATGGTGGCTGGACGGTGAATTATGGGATAATTAAACATATCCAGCATGGGAAAAGCATGTGACTCCTGATGTGCTGGTTAATCAAAGCCTGCTTGGAGCCCAGCCTCCAACCAGGTCATATTAAAGCTCACAGTTCTGTCTATGCTGAATTTCCATATTTATTGCCTAACTGCTGTAATGGACCTTGGAAATTCTGGCCTAGAGGAGGCCAGAGACAGGAAAAAAGCACCATAATAGAACACCTCCCTTTGTCCCAGCTGAGGAACCACCTGGATACAAACACACACACACAACCTCAAATCTGCACAAACACGTGCTTCACTGGGCTGCTAAATAACAGACTGATTTGCAGTTAGCCTGAAATATCTGCTTGTACATTAAGCTGAATGCATGCATCTTTATTTCCAAACACTTCCTCTGACTGCTTCTAGGCAGCCTGGCTCCCACATGGGCTCAGCTGGAGAATCTGAAACCAAAGCTGAACTTCAGCACCAAATTTCAGAGCCTGCAGCTCCCTCCAAGCACTCCCTCCAGGAGGGAGGAGGATGACCACACTCTACGTGGCATTTACATGAAGAGATATGCTGCTTACGAAGTGGTTGTTCAGCTACAAGGTTTTCACAGATATTTATGCTGGTTGCAGAACACAGAAGGGGAACATCAGCATTCCCAGGGAAGTGACAGACTCTCTTAGATTTAGTAACCTGCACCCCCAAAACCAGCATCTACGCTGACCCTTTAACTGACATTCTAAGACACAGAAAGTGTTTGCACCACTTAGCACCTACAGCTGGAGAAGTTCAGTCATTTGCTGGCTTAATTATTTCAATTATTTAAAAAATACTATTTTAACTATGATCCTACTGAGCAAATCACTTTCTTGTAAATTTAGCAGCCCAGGAAGATATTTTAAATAATTTCATCTCTTCTGAAACGTTTTTATTTTGTTGATGCATGACAGCAATTTTCTGGAAAAGGAATGAAAAGAGAAACTAAGGAATGAATAGTTTTCAGCAGAAGGACCTAACTCCAGGACAGAGTATAACCTTAAGCATTACTGGCAAGGAGCAAGAGCAACACCTACCCTAGCTTTGGGCTTGCTGACTGCCACCAGGTTGGCCAGGAAGTCCTCCTCACAGAGCTGGCTGAACACATGGGCATTGTAGGCCACCACGATGGACACCTCTTCCATCATGGTGCCGCAGCCACCGTTAGCGGCCTGGCCAGGTTGACAATCCCAGGCTGAGCCCTGGCTCAGTTCCGTGGCTGCTGTCCACACCCACCTGGAGACGCTACTGGGGAAGGAGTGTCCCGAGAGACAACATGACCCAGCAAATTGGCTCCCACAGGGGGTTGTCCTGCCCGAGGTGCCTCTGGGATCATGGGAAGCACACTCGGCACACCTGCTCACACTGCCAACACCCGGCTCGCAAAGGGATGGGCTGCAGCCTGGGGAAGCCAGGGAACCTGTGCTGATTCCAGGATTAGGCTGAGCATGAGAAAGCAGGAGGCAAACCAGGGGAGTGTTAAACAAGAAAAGATCCGTCAGCGCTCAACAGAAGGACTGGAATCACTGCTGTTCTTCTCCAGCTTGGTAGCAAATGTTCATTCTTTATATCCAGCTTTCTCCCATGAAAGCTGATATTCTTATGAGCAGAGGCTCTCCTTCCAGTGAAGTGCTGCTTCTGTCTTATTTGTAAGTTCACAGAGATCAGTGTAATGCTGATTTCTCTAAGGCATTTCTTGAAATTTTCCAAAAGTTTCTAAATCTCTCCCTTAAAAGTCATTAAAAACACTCACTTTTGTTTTTCGACAAATCTGAACTGCATTTTGTGCCCTGTAGACACTTGGATTTTAGCAGAAGATCATGGTATCAAGTCACAACCTTCCAAAAAGAGTCCTTCAGTTTCCACAAGTAACAGAGGGTAAAACAGCCCTGAAAAAATGGAGTGAGGCTGTAAAGCTCTTCTATGAATAAACTTGTACCTCCACAATAAAAATAAAAACAATTTATGCAATTAAAACTCCCCACAGTTAAAGGTTTTTAACCTGAATCTGGTGCTGCTCTTCTTTTAATCAAGAAGTGATGTAGAAAACAGTAAATTGTTTGAAGAAATAAACAAAATATCCCAAACGCAACTCCTTTCAGGACACTCAGGCATGGCACTTTGCTTAGACACATCCACTACATTTTTATCTTCTCTGGAACCCTTTTCTTCCTGGTGAAAAATCATACCTGCTCAAGAAACAGAAAGCACTCCAGCCTTTCATCTCCAAAAAGAGTCTGTGCTGGAAGCAGCAGATCTGGTAGAAGCTTCCAGTTCAGCTTGGTGGTGGCATATGGTTACACTCTTGCTTTCCAGAACAAACAGGGTCAGACACACCTTGCTTTGCTTCTTCCTCTGCTCCCTGAGTATCAAAGACTGCAGTTATCTAAATAGCACCAGGTGCTATTTGCGTTTGAATAGGGAACTTGAGCAACAGCTGTAGCAGGCAGGATTAAAACCCCAACATCTCCTCCACTTAAACAGGGGGAGAAATTACATGTTATTACTAGGAAACAGAGAGAGTTCTAATAGGCTTATGGCAAACAAAAAATGCGGCACTTGAGGTTAAACCCTTGAGACTGAAGCAGATTCTGATCGTGCTTAACCCTTGCAGGAGGAAGAAAGGTACCTTTGCAATGCACCTACAGTGCATTTTTTTTCCCTTGTTTTTCTTCAAAGACTTGCAAATGTTTTCCAATTAATTCCCACAGTAGAAAAGCTTCCAATTCCAATCCAGCTCACAGGACGGCTCTCTGTCAACTGCACGAAACTCCTACCTGCTCTGCCAAGCCCCACTCAGGTTTTCCAAAGCCTTCAAACACTGCTTCCTCCTCAGCTCCATTGCCTTGGGGGTCTGGTTTCTTCTCGGGGACCCAGTTCCTTCCTTCGAGGGCTGGCTTCCTCCAGCAGTGAAAGTTCAAGCACAGCGCTGGGAGTGGCCCCTCCCTGCCTCCTCCCAGGAGTGCTGACAAAGGCACCTGCTGCCACGGGTACAGTCCCTTCCCAAATCCCCTCCCACCCTGCTGACACCTGCTCCAGGGGCTCCCGATGGGGACGGGCATTACCTTGGAACAGGCAGGTAGGCATAAGGGAGGGAGCAGGCAGTGCAACAACAAACAGCCCCATGTTAATGAGAGACCATTTTAATTCTGCAATAAGGGCAGGAGGTGGAGAAGGCAAATTATCAGACACAGCTGCAGCTACTTAAACACTTCCCCGGATTTAGCCAACAGGCATTTCTATTTATAAGGAATTATGGACCAGAACCTATATTACCTTTTGCTTTTCCTCTCAAACAGAAAGGTTATGATGATTTAACAGCACTAAATCTCCATGTTATTGGCTGAGTAATTCTTCTCGTATCTGTTCATAACAGAGGGCTTATAATTTTGGCATGTTCTAACCAGCAATTGCAAGAACTAACGACTAGTGTGACGTTGGCTGATGCATCTCTTTAAATAGGACGTTTTTCAGGTTTTTTTTCAAGCTAATGGAGCTGAGCTGCCTGCAAATCCCTCCAAACCTGCAGTTTACATCCCTGTAAACAGCCTGTGCTATCTCTGAATCGGTGCACAAAATTGTAACTACCAAGCCAGTTAAATATTTTGAATTAAAGTGACTGACTCAACATGTCTGCCCAGACACAGAGGCAGCATGCTCATGCCAGAGGAACTGGAAGGGAAAGGGCAAGCAGAGATGCCCTTCACCACCTCCTCAGGTCGCACCACACACTCCTCTCAGCACTTTCACACAGAGCCCTCCCCTGTGCCAGGATTTTTGGGTGCTGAAGTGATGAATAATCTAACAAAAGGCAATAAAAACCACACAGCAGCTTCATATTTCCTTAAAGCAAAGAGCCCTTCTCTGTGTAACACCACAACTACCTTGCAGCAGCCTTCCTCAAGGACCAGGAATGCAGCCCCCTCCACAACACAGCTGGGAAAGCATACCTCCAAAGCAGGAATTTTTGGAGAAGCGGAGCAACCAAGCAGTCAGGAGACAGAGGAGAGGCAGCAGAAGGACAGGTGGGCTGTAGAAAGCTGTGAACTGTTTAAGGTAAGTAGCCCTAATTGCAGTTGTTGGGATTTATATGCCGGTGGATAATAGAGGTGAATGGAAAATTCCTGAATTGAGCAAACCAGCTGGCTTAGCAAAGCAAAATCCTACTCCCTCCCAAGCTTCTCACTCCACCCCCAGGAATGTCTTGCTGCTATCTGACGGAGATGGGATCTTCTGACAGACGGGGAAGGGAGGTATGTGCAGCTCCTTGCTAAGCCTCCCTTCCTGCCACCAGCTCCAGGAGCACAAAGGCCTTTTCTGCAATTTGCCTTTTGTGTATTAATGAATCCGGGAAGATCACAGCCATCTTCAGAGAAGGAAATGTAAAACTCCTTTCAGAGCACTTGGAATGGCATTTGGCAGTCTTCAGGATAAGTTTACAGGTCTCTTTCCCCCAAAGGGAATAAATAACAGTAATAACAGCTCTTCCTGTGATTTCTGTCCCCACTAATGACCCGGGAGGGCTTTATCAGGCACAACCAGCAAGTGGAAACCACCTGGTTACAAGTCCAATGCTGTGAGTCCCAGATACAGCTCTGCTCTCTCCTCACCCACACAGGGTTTGTCGACCATCAGAGAGCAGCAGGAACTGTTCCAGTTTTAGGCATCAGAAGGTAAATACCTTGAGATGTGTTCTGGGATTCCACATGAGACCCGAACACGAAGCCGCTGCTCCCAGGAACGCCCCACACCATTCCAGATTCCAGAAACATGGTTGCCATTGCTCCTCCAAGATTTATTTTTATTATTTAAAATGTCAAATTAGCATGGCCTAATTCCCCTCCGCCCTCCCCCCAAGAAGTGGGTGGTGGATGCACCTGTGTTTCTCTTAAAATAATCCTCCAAATGTGGAGGAAAATCTGGGCTTGATGTGCTTTAGCATATGTACTTAGAGGGGTAAATCCTCCCAATTTGCTTGCTCCTGGTTTGCAAGCAGGCATGACTGTAAACTCATTTACATGGATTAAAGCCAGCAAGGCCATCCTGATGGAGAGAGGAAATGTGCTCTCCCAGCAGTGGCAGAGGCCAGCGTGGCTGGAATTGCTGAGGCTGAGGAATTCCTGAAAAACCAGTGATGCTGGCATGGGCTCCCCCTTCATGGAACTGTGCAGCCCACCTAGGGAAGAGCTGAGGGCTTCTGAGTCTTCACTTTATGGTGCCCAATACCCAAATTCCCCTCTCCCAGCCTTCCCAAACCAGCAGCATAGCTGGGACACCAGCCTACAGGTACACACTCATTGTTCAGCTCAGTCCATTCAAGGTTATTTTGAAGCCTTTTAAATGAACTCATGAGCCCTTTCTGATTTTTTAAGTAATTAAATTTACATTTTTACTTTGTATTTTCATATGTCTTTCCCACCCTGCCACTGTCACTTTCTAAGGGTGTTCCATCTAAGTTTCCTTCAGAAGTCACCTGCCTGCCAGGAATATTTTGCTTCACGAACTTCCCTCTTGTCTGCTGAGGATCTGGGTTAGAGTTGGGATGACCTTTTGCTTGTTCATGTTTTCCAGTAGTGGAGAAAGCACAGGGCTTCAAACAGCCCAAACTACCAGTGCAGTTTATTGCTTGGCCCCACAAAGAGCTGTGGTGTGATGGGTGATGGAGGAACAAGGAAAGGGCCAGACACCCCTGAGGCAGCATTGCTACCAAGGTAAGGGAATACTGAATCTCAGTGTGAGATTTTGAAAATCCCAACCTTTAGCTGTTGAAAGCCATATTTTACAGGATATTTGAAGCATACATTGTATATGCCCAATATAACCAGTTGAGCTGAGCATATCTCCTCCTTCCCCATCCTTTTAAATTGGAAAAATAGTGGATTTCTTTTCCTGTGTGGAAAAGCAAGGAGTGGTACCAGTGAGCTCCTCAAAAGACAAACATTCCTCCAGCCTAATGCCCTCTGACTGGGCCAGGCTAATCTGGACCAGAGAGAGCCCCACAGAAACCATGCAGAAGGAACAGCCAGAAATTCCTAATAATGCCTTAGAGCACAATTTCCTGGAAAACAGCAGGATTCTGCCACCTGTCTCCTGTGTCACTCCTCTTTAGGGACCCCTTTTTTATCTCCTCCCAGTTCCAAGACAGCAGACACCCATAAACAACTCAACTCCACAGCTGAGGGCTGTGGTGGCAGCTCCGAAGCAGGGCCAGGTCCCAGGGCTCTTCCCACACCTGCTCCAAGGCCACGGCCAGTGGCTCCTGAACCTGTGCCCTCCGAGCCAAATCTCTACCAACAGGTCTCTCCAGCTGCTGAAGGGACAGACTTTAACAACCCATTTGAAATTGTAAATGTCTCTGATATGTATTCCCTGGGGCTTCTAATCCAGCAGCTGGATAATGCTTGAGTGGCATTCAGACCATGCAAATGCCATTGAGAGGTAAGTTCCATAATAAACCCAGCACTACCTGTGAGATGTATTTTAAACCTGTTGCATTTATCACTTCAATTGGTACTGAAAGGAAGAAAAATGGGTCAAGCATATTATCCAAGAAAATTAGCACAGCAGTTGCATAGGAATCCTTTGCACTTCCAATGATTTATATGGATTTCTGGCCTGGGTTTAGTACAGCCTGACTGAGGGATTTCACCCAAACAGCCCCATGTCTTTTCACTTACAGCAGAAGATCAGCAAACTATTTAATGTGCTACATCAAGTAGCACATTAAATAGTGATATCTGTCACAGGAAGAGACTCACACAGGGCCTAGGATTCTGGCCTCCTCACTCTAAACCCACACCTGATTTTCTTTCTCAAGGTAGATACATCTCTCCATATCCTTCATTCCCTCCCCAAAGAGAGGTTAACAGTCCTTATCTAACCGCCACAGAAAGAATAATAAAGGTAAAATTAATGGAAAATGCAAAACTGTAAGGGGTACTATTATTGTTATTACTATGATGTTGCCTGTCAAGTTTCCCCCAGAGTGCTGAGCCAGCCACGCTGCACAGGGAGAGCTCAGTGACACATTTACCTGGGTGACCTGAAGTGCCCTGTATTGTGTCAGATTTTAGTATTTGTACTGACAGTCACTTTGCACCTGACCTTTAGCCTAGGACAAGGGAAAAAGGAGAAAGAAGGAAAGGCTGGAGAGCCAGGCACTGTGAGGAATTCTTGTAGTTAAATAACAGAAGGAAGAAGGCAGGACCACGGCACATCCTCTGCCCACCAAACCCACAGGAGCTGCCCAGGCACAAACCCACCACAACACCCTCGGCTGTGCTGGTATGCCCAGAGCCACGTCTTCCACATGGGACACCCTGGCAGGAGCCTCATGAAAAGGTGAGACATTTCTATGTGTTTAACTGCACTACAGGAATGGCATATTCCCCAAACAAAAAATAAATCTGCAGTATGATTGCTTGGAAGATGAGATAAAGAGCAATTAAGACTGAACTGATGTGGGTGAGCAGAAAATGGCACCGGTGTCAGCCAAACCAGACGGACCAGTCCGAGCACCTTCCCTGAGTTTTAGGAGTTGGTTTGACTGAGACACAGTCTAGACTGAGGCATGGCCAGCAACTCTGAAACGAGATTATTTCATGTATTATACATTAAAGTAGAAATGACTGATACTTTCCAGGAGAACAGTGTGTCCCACAGTGCCGGAGTTGAAAATGGAAGTGTTAACTTGGAGCTCACAGCCAAAAAAGCCCAGCAAACGGCACTGGCTGGTAGATACTGATACCAAAGGAGATGAACAACCAGCTGATACAGACAGCATTTGACCCGAGACCCATTTGCTGGAGAAGACAGAAGGCAGCTAAGTCTCAGTACTCCCCTGGACAAATTGCCCTGGAATTTGCACAGGTCAGCTCCAGAGCAGGAAAGCAGCTCAGGACTGTGCCAGCTGATCAGCTGTATAAGACTGCCAGCAGCATCCACTAATCTAAGTTCCACATAATCCTCTGCCGCTAAATCCCTATTCACCATCATCCAGTGAAAGGGAAATGCTGTTCTCAGAAGATGATTTGGGAGACAAACCACTCCAGTGCTTAACTGTGCTGATCTAGTCTCCCACTGGGAAAATCTGCATCTCTGTTTAATGTTCCAATATACCACAATGAGAAAAGCTTCAGTATTTACATATGATTTAAAGATTACCCTGTCTTCATTTGACTGTTAATAAGCTTATTTTAAGAGCTCAAATACTACAGAGGGGCAGAGAAGGCAGGTGCTGCCACCAATTATCAAGGAGCTCTCTATGTGATAGTCAGGTACTTCTTCAGAGATATTTCCATAAACTCTTCCATAACCCTTCCCATTTATCTTATTCCAAGCTTGTCTCTTATTTAAAATCTAAACTAGAGGTCTTGTATTACTACTACTATGATACCTGTGCAATGAAAAGAAATGAGACACTCCCTAAAAAAATAATAAATCAGGAATTGGAATCATCTCATCTTCCAATAATTTCCACTGGGCATGGGAACATTTTCTCCTCATATCTGCCTGCTCAGGCTGGGCACACTGTGCTGCTCAAGCTGAGTGCAAGGGCTGAGCTCCCTTGGAAGCTCCCTCATTCCCAGTGCTCCTCTGACTCCTCTCCACATCCAACTAAAGGGCTATATATTTAGAGAGAAAATTGAGCTGTAACTTCATTTTTTAACATGTCTTTCATGCAGGGGAAGTGTTTACACAAAATTCCTTCTGCAAGGAACACAAGGGAAGTGCCTGGAATGAATGAGAGGTAACTTTTGCTTGATTTGAAGGAAAAAAACCCCACAACAGCAAACAGAGGATAAAATTTAGGATGATTTAAAAAAAAAAAAATTAAAAAGAGGTTTCTACCACCGTAAAATTCCTCAATGTATTTCCAAATCACCATTGTTATTCTGACTGTTTGGAAAGTAGATTATCAAGCAAAAAAGGAGAGAACTGCTAAAAAGTGGGAAAGTTTGTAACCATAAAACAGTAGGGGATACCACTTTCCCTCCTCTCAGTTTTGCTGCCGGGTGTGAATGAGAAGGCAGCAGTACAGCCCACCATCGATCAAATTCCACCCTGTGTTTACAGTTCAAACTAATAGGGGGGAAATCAGTGCCCGCATTTGTTCACTCATCTGGGGACTGCCAGAATAACCTCTAAGGGTTCATTCTTTTGCCTACAGCCATTTGCACTGCACCATTTAATATGTATAAATGAGATGCTGATCTGAAAGTGAAGAAAAATAAACCGATTCAAAATGATGTATTAACAAACACGAAAAAAAAAAAGCTATGTTGCTGTCTCCAGTGAGTATTATTTGTAATGAAAATCCAGGTACCTACATAATGGTTTGAAAGGTTAGAGATGTCCTTCTCTGGTGCATTTGTGACAGAATAACTCAGTTTCCAATTACTGTTTATCATGGAATCACAGAATAGTTTGGGTTGGAAGGGACCTTTAAAGGTCATCTTGTCCAACCCTGCTGCAATGAGCAGGGACATCTTCTTTAAAACTAATTAATCTTTAGAAGTGGTAAAGGATTTGATCACCTTTCTCAGCCACAGAATCCTAGATATATAATGGAAAAGGTACAGTGGGTGTTCCTGGAATGCCACACAGTATTTTTCCTCTATACACACGTCTCACTGCAGAACTTCAACCGGACAACCACTCGTGGGCTCAGCAACACTCCTGGCACTGGAAGAACTGCCTGGGGACTGGCAACTGCTTTATCGGGATATTAACTGGACACCCCCAGTTTCAGGGAGAGTGAAATGAATGAGTCACACTGCTGACACTTGTGACACAGCCTGTCCCTGACACTGCACAGTATCGACATGACTGTGAAGGCATCTCTGTGGAACTGTCCTGGGGAACAAATCCAACCAAAAGGATGGTTTCTTTGACAATGGTTAGAACTGTGAAATTGAGAAAGACCAGAAACAGGTCTGAGTCAGGTTTTTATCATCTCTCCTGAAGTATAACAGCAGCAAGAGCAAAGGCTCACTGGAGCACCCTAACTCACTGTCTGGGTGCCTTTGGCCATCCCTTATCAGCAGTACACTGCCAAGCATTCGGGGTATTTTGTTGGGCAATACTATATTTTTGTCCTCCCTTTTTTTTTAAATTATTTTTCCCTTAGGAATGTACGACCTGTGCTCCCTTTATCAGTATTGCTTGCATTCTTGGATATTCCAGAGTTACAGGATTTTGGGGTACAGAGCTGGCTGGGCCCAACACCACCAAAGAGAGAACAGAGCAGTGATCCACACAACCACGAGGCAGCTGCAATGTCTGTGCCAGCTCTGGGGTACTTCACCCCTTCTCAGCACTGCAGAACACCCACATTTTCTCTGAAAGTTTGAGACTGACAGCTAGACTTATGTCATGGTTTGAGATACCCCAAAATCTAATTCCCTAGTCTAAACCCCCTCCTACATCTCAACCTAGTGTAAGATGTGTTTTCCAGACAATCACACGGACTCAGAATGGGGAAAAGGGAATATATTACAATGTACACATAAATAAATACTACAATACATTATATACAATATTAATTATCTCTACCATGACATAAGTATTTAAAATGGATCGAATCTCTTCTCCCCTCCAAATAAAAGTCCAGGAGGGAAGAAGGACAGATCCCTTCTAACCCTCAAGGCAGCAGCTTCTTCACAGCAGCAGTCTCTCTCTCTCTCATGCATGCAGCTGTTGCTGGATCTCTGCCAGCACACACGAGAGGATATCCAAGCCCTCAGCCACTCGTCTTCCAAGTGAGGGTCTTCTCTTCCGTGGACTGCGTAGCAGGGACAAGCTCGCATCACTACGTCATACCACAAAGCTCAGGGGTCTTTGTGGCAGTCCCTTTCCTCAGGGGATTCAAATTCCCCTTTGCAGAGCTTCTGTGCCCGGCTTCAAGATGGCTGCGAGCTTCTTTGTAGCTTGCAGCAAGGGAGGGCCTCAAGGTCAACCTCCACACACCGTGGAGCTCTCAGGACGACTGAGCTTCTTAGCTCCTTTCCTCCATCTAGGACTTCTAATCAGTAAGAGTCCACCACCCCGACTTAAAAGGGGTCTCAAAGGAGTCTGGGGTCTTTTGGTTCAGTTCTTACCCCAACTCTCTCTGTAGAGCTAGTTCTGCTCTCATCTGCTGCTGTTGGCTCTCTCTTGGCTCTCTGTCTCCTTCCAGGAGTTCTCTCTGTGTGCTGCACGTCTCTGTTGCTTCGTCTTATCTCTTCTGGCTCTGTGCCACCGTTTCTCCAGTCAGTGCTGGTCTGTCGCTACTCCTGCTGCTTCCCACGGTGGAGAAAACATCTCCCGGCTTAACTACAGACACTTAGCCCAGTCTAACACTGTTCCAAGTCTCTGCAATCCCCCCCCAGTCAGGGGATGGGGGGGCCCCAGAGGCCCTAAGGGGCTCCAAGCCCCTCTCCTCGTGGTGTCAGAACATGGCTACCACTTCTACTCTCAAACTACAACTCTTCTCTTCCGTTTGGTTGTGATATGTTTATATTTTGCAGAAGCACTCACTGGACAAAACTTGAAAACTTCAAGAGTTACCACCCCCTGGGGGTTACCACTTTCAACTGCAGGGGGGAAAACCTGGTTCAAACTACTACAACTTATCAGGAGGAAAGACTCAGAACCAGAAACACAGAGATCCCTGCTCACCCCAGCACCCACCTGCTCTGGGTGTAATTCAAGGTTTTACTCATCGTCTTCAGTCCCTAAACACCTGAATCTCCCCACAGGGAAGATCCTCTTCTTCCTATCTTCAGTGAATGAAGATCTGTTGACTCATCTTTTTAAATGTACCCAAAACAACTTCTCAGGGCAACAGAAGTTATTCATAGAATCATAGAATCAGCTGGGTTGGAAGGGACCTCTGAGATCATCAAGTCCAACCCTTGATCCAACACCGCTGCAGTTGCCAGACCATGGCACTAAGTGCCACATCCAGTCTTATCTTAAAAACCTCCAAGGATGGAGAATCCACTACTTCCCTGGGAAGCCCATTCCAATGTCTGATTACCCTCTCTGTAAAGAAATTCTTTCTAATATCTAACCTAAACCTCCCCTGGCACAGCTTAAGACCATAATTCCTGGGCATTTGAGCTGGTTCCAAGTCTCCTGTGTTTTGTTCACAAACAGGATACCTGAGATAACTTCCACATCTGCCTGAGCACCAGGCAAACAACAGCACCAAAATGTACACCTAACATAGCACAGCCTGGCTTGTGAAATCTCAGCCATACTGAAAAAATACAGGGAGCTGCAGGGCAGCAAAGGTTTTACAATCAGCACCTCTCCGGGTGTACACAAGAATTGGACACCTCAGTGACAGACGTGTCATAAATGACAAAAAGGCAGGGTCCATTTTTCAAAAAAAGAGAATACAGAATGAGCATGCCAAGCCACTCTCAGATATATTTTAGTTTTCTAAATGGGTAATTGAATGCTTAAGTAAATAAGGGGAAAATTCAATCTGCACTTAAAACACACCTTCCTCACCTCACTGTGATGTAAAAAAATTACATATGGCCTTGTGCACAACCCTTGTTCTGCAGGACTGCTTGTACAAAACCAAGGGTTCATGTCCTTCTCTCTGTTCTTCTCCAGAGAGGGTCAGGTAATGGCTGGATCATCAAAGCAGAAAAATAATTTTTTTTAGCCAAAAGAATTCCACAGTGAAAGGTACAGCAGGTAACAAAGCAGCTGCCAGTCAGTGCAGCCAAAGGCTGTAAGGAGAGGCCCAAAAGGCAACAGCTGTGCAGGAAGTACAGTCCGGAGATTTGGCTCCTGGCTGTTGGCTCTGCTTGCTGAAACAAAAAGGAGAAACATATAATAGGAGAAAGGGGGAAAATCAGTTAGTACTTGTTTGTTCCAAATAAATCTCTACAGGATTCACTCCTATAGAGATTTCTCTAGGTGGAGTAAAGGGTCAAAATACTGGGCCTCTGAGAGGCTCGGAGCTGTCCCTGAAGCCTTTACTGAAGAGTGTGGCAGTTCCTTCATCAAGGAAAGACAAACACAACAAACACAGCCAGGCTCTGGGACAGCATCCCCACTTAAAGCTTTCCTGGTTGTGAGAAGTGATTCCAATCAGTACTCCTGATTTTTTGCCTGGCAGGGAGGTTTTCTGGGTGACACAGGATGTACCAGAGCACACCAACCACTTCCACCTTCCCTGGTTTTGGGAGCACGTCTGGAACAAACGGCACAGTAACAGCTCCGTTACAGCTCTGCTGTCCTCCTCTACCCACGTGCAGCCACTACAAACACTTTGCCAGTTTATCTGAACACCAAACACTCCACTAGCACCCTGCTCCTGTCCTGGATGCAATTTCAGGCAGAGCTGTGCCCTGGCTGGGATCCCAACCCCACCCTACAAAAATGCAGCTGGTCCTGCAGAACTGCCTCCACAGCTGGGGTCTCCCCAGCACTGCCGGGCAGGGAAGGATAACCATCTCTGCAGATCTGGTTAGGCTACAAGAAGCCTGGAATGCGGACACAGCTGAAATTAAAGCCACCAGAAATAAAGTAAGCAGAGAAATGGCTTAGAGCCATCTTTGTTCCAACCCCTTTTTTCTTCCATCAAGGGCTACTGGATCCAAACATCGGGTACAGCAGTCCATGGCCAGCTACGCCTTTAAAACACACTTCTAGCACACTCCTGGACGCCACTCCAGCTCGACAAATATCCCGAGGAGTTTACTCAGCTGACGAACAGGAACACCAGTGAAAACAGGGCAGAGGATGGTGCTGGAGGGAAGACAGGCAGCTCTGCAAGTCAAGGCACTCTGCTGCAACCTGGAGGCTTGTGGCTCTGCCTCCCTGGTACAGTAGAATCTGTTGAGCTATGTAAATAAGATGCATAAATAAATAAGTAAGAATAGGGGTGGGTTGAGGAAAAGCAGCCAGACTGTGGCCCCATTGGTATTGCTGAGGTCGCTTAGCAACAGGCTTGGCTGCTGCAGGGTAAGGGCGCATGAAATCAGCAGCTTTTCAGCACAAGACAAATTGAATGGAAATGTGGGGAGGTGGTCTTTGCCTGGCAGCAGGGAGGAAAGCAGGAACTGGTGAATCCGATCCTGTGGGCATCCTTTTGGAGCAGTTCCTGAGTGCAGGGATTGTTAATTAATGTGGCCAAGGGACTTAGTCCTGCCTGCGAACTGATAAATTCCAAAGCGTGCCTGGGAAACCAGTAACTCAATTTTGATTAAAATGATGTCTGTTACAGTCACCTCATGGGTTAATTACTTATTTACGATCCTAAAAAGCTCAAACCCAATCCTATTGGACTCCCCTAGCTGTATTAGTGCCAGCTGACCATAGGGCATATTTTCAGTGGCAGTTATCTAATACATTTCCCTATCACTGCAGGTCCAGGTTATCTCCATGTCATCTCTGCATTCATTAAAGGAATTTGGACCCTGTGAATCTTTAAGTAACTGAACCTCAACAGCACAGATCCACTTGTTCTGGCCAGGTAATTCCTCTTAATCCTATTGCTTCTCCAGCCTTCTGGAACAACTCTGGGCAGACATGAAGGATTGTTATATAGAAAAGCAGTTATTAGCAAGAACTGAGCTATGAGACCAGCAAGAACAACATGAGAACATGTTTCATGGAGGACTTAAACGAGAATTCTGAATGAAAGATTTTTCTGGGTCACTTAACCTGGGGGCTGGATTGTACCACTTAATTGTTTTCCACTGCTAAATGCAGCTGGTGCCTGGGAGTGAGGCACAACCAGGGACCCGTGTGGCACATGATCCATGGAAAGGTGGTGTGGGATGGTGGTGGGGTCAGCAGAGATGCTAAGTGGCTTGCCCAGGCATCCAACTGGAGGAGGAAAACACAGTGTGCCTGTCCCCTGTTTTATACACAAACAGAGCAATGATAACTCATTTTACTCCTTATTTACAGATAGCTTGTATTTGTGTGGCACTTCAGCAACAGAGCGAGATCCAACTGGGAACCAAATCTGCTTGGAGCAGGGAAACTTCCCACCTCCGTTTCATCCTCCTTTTTGTCACATCAAAGACCCTAATCCTTCCTGTGACCGGGGTGGAGTGTGTAGAAGCCTTCCCCAGTTCCATAGGCAGGAAATCACACAGTATAGAGCAAGATGGCTGGTTTTCAGTCCTCATAGCTGTAAAAATGATTTCTGGGTCCTTGGGAACTGCACAGAGATGCCTTTGGCAATGTTGAAAGGTTGGCACCTGAGGCTCACTGAGTGGGGAACACTCAGATGAAATGCCCTCCATTTCCTTTAGGAGGATTTAATTAAGTGACTCTATTAATGCTGTAAGGACCAGTCTCAGAGGAAAGACACATAGGGAGATGACTGTCCTGAGACATTCCTAGTGCACAAGAGAACAACGCACAGGCTACAAGAGTCAATGTGGAACAGTGTGATTCCTGTGCTGGAGAAGTACATATATGGAGAATACCCTGACACTTCTCTTTTTTGCAGGCTGCAGCTGTCTGTGCCTGAGCTCACAGCTCCAGCCTCTCCTCCTGCCAACGGGGGATGATAAAATCCTGCTGTGCCACATTGGTCTCTGGGGTATTTGCAGAGTCAAGAGTCCAGTGGAACTGGTGCTCCCTGAACTGGAGCAAAATGAGTGACTTGAAGGAGGAGAGTCTTGAATTAGGTCACGAGAACCAAAGACCATATCAAAACCCGAACAGAATTTTAATCTCTGCTTTCCTAAATGAGTCCTTGCAGGTGTGCATTCCGGGATTTAATCTCTTTATACAACCATACCCAGGCACACAGCAACTGGCTCACACCACTCTCCACCACACCGGGTTTGATTTACAAGGTTAACTTCGACCCAGTGCTGCCCATTTGCCAGAATCTTGTGTTCTGATCGTGTATTAAGAGTGGAAAAAGGGAAACAGGAAGAGCAAATAGCATCAGCAGTGCTTAGAAGTCTGAAAGAGAAGATGTACTGAAACATAGGCCGATTTCTCTTAAAATGCCAGTCTCTGTCAAATGTCCTGGTTTCCAGACTTTCAGAACTGAATTATGTTGTAGTTATGTCCTATTTGGACAAGGTCACAAAAAGAAAAGCTCAGTACTTTCCTCCATTACAGTTGTTGTATGTTCTTACACTCCTGGAGTAGCAAAGCCTCCCTTTCTGATGGCAACAAACTTGTCTTCAGAATAAAATGCTGGTTTAGGTCCATTAGTGCAGTGTAAGGCACATTAAAAAGTTAAGAGGCATCATTACTGATCTTTCTGAGAAGTTCCCAGAGCACAGATGTCTTTATCCTCTTGTAATCCTTACAATTCACATTATATCATAAAAGGAACTAAAAAGGAAACAAATACAAACCCCAGCCCCATATAACCTTACGACAAGTGTTTGTTCTACTCAAGCCCTCATCAGTGAGTAAGAACATGTGAAATCTCTTAGTCAGGGCCTTGAACATTTCTCAGTTTTGTCCACCTTCCCACCAGTTCTTCCCCAAATTCCTGTGGCAGTATATAATCTTGTATAACATTCCTGCCTGATGGATCAAAGATTGAAAATCCCCAAGTTGTATGGGTAAATTGTTCCCTTGTTTAAACAGGCAGCCTGCAAACACTGAGCGTGGCAAAGTCCTCCTGCCAGGCAGGATCATTACTGACACTGTGGATGTCCCAATAAAGATGGAAGGAAGATAGAGAGGGACTCTTAGCTGTTCCCAGAGGAGCCAGGAACCCCATCAAGCCCCTATGTGAGCTCCCAGCCCAGTGCCGGATCTATAAATGTGCTGCTCCTTTCCATCAGAGCTGCTTCCAGAGGAGACGCTGCCTGATGGAGAGAGATGGATGAGGGCAGCGGAGGTGGACTCTGGCACAGCCACAACCAGCCGTGCTCCCAATTCCCCCCAGCAACTAGTGCTGTGCCTGGGAGGAGCCCTTTCACTTCAGGCTTGGAGTTCCTCTGCTGTTGGAGAGCAGGATGGGGAGTTTTCCCAGAGTCCAGGCAGCGCCCCCTTCCCCTTCACATCCCTAGCCCTGACCAGAAGCATTTTTATCAAGTCTTGAAGCCCTTGGGTTTGTCATATTAGCTGGTGAAGTGGCTCTGGTGCATCTCAGGGCAAAACAAAAAAACCACATGGCTAAAACAGAGCCCCCTGGGCTGGAGAGTCATTGCCTTTGTAGAACCCCTCATCAGAATCCTGGGAAACACAAACTGTCTCAAGCAAGGTGCTGCTTTCCTACCGCACGTCCTTCCTCCTCCAAAAGGAACAGGTCCCACCTCACGTTGTGCTCAGGAAAAGGGAAAAACAAGGCAAGTCCTCTTGGAGAACATTCATTACAACACAACCCTACTCTTCACTCTGCATTACAAGAAAAACGAGGGCCAAATTTGCCTCTGAGCTTCCTGCTGCCACTAAAAGCAACAGGATTTGTGTCCATGTGATGCCAGCGTGAGTAAGACAGTCCGGATGAGGGGCTGGAATAAAGAAAACTGTGCTAGGATCTATATTTTGCAGGCACCAAAATACAGCTCCTTCCAGCGAGAGAACCCCCCTTCCTCTCTACTGCACGAGGAGAGACATCACACGACTGTTTTCAGGGCCGTTTAACATTTGAAAGCAGTGCAGTGGTGACAAGGTGATGGAATTTTTCTCCTCGTTCCTGACAGGGCTGGTAGATTGCAAAGTCATCAAGAGGAGCCACATGACCATAAATTTTGTGTGTGTCACTGACGGTGGGAAAGGAGCCCAAGGCGGGGAAAGCAGTTTCCCAGATGGAGAGGGCATTCCTGAATCCAGCAACAGGCGCCTCCGGGAGCGCAGGAGCCAGCGAAGCACGGCACCCTCGTTAGGCAATGAGGGACCAAAGCCCTGACCCCTTTCCCATTCTATCCACTGCTCCTGACTCGCTGAAACAGAATCAACATTCCCTGCTGTGTGAAGAGGGAGTGTCCCAGGTGGCACAAGCAGGTGCTTACTCCGACTGCCATGGAATTGTTCCTTGCCAGGATGCACGATAAGGTCACTGATCCTGTGCTCTGAGCTATGGGTTAACCAAAGGATTCTGGGATTAAAAAGATGCTGCTCAGACAATCAGTTGACTCTGCAAAGAATTTCAGCTATAGTTGGTTTTTTTTTTTCCAGAAGCCAGGGCCTTAAGCTCTGGGCCTCTTCAAGCTATGTCAGCCCCAGTGTAGGTATGTTAGTGAAGGTACCCCTGTATTTCTTACTCAGAGGAGGAGTGATGAGGGTCCTCCAGACTGGCACCATGTGCAGATGCAGCTGGGCTGGGGGTCTGTTGAAGCTGAAGATTTTGCAGCTCTGTTGTCACAGCAACTGAGTGACTCAACCTGACACACTGTCTTTGGTGTGAGCTGTGTGTGCATACTGAATTCCTGCCTATACTTCCAGATTTAAGGGATTATTTATTATCACAGAATCAAAGAATCATTTGGGTTTGAAAGGACCTTAAAGATCATCCACTTCCAACCCCCTGCCATGGGCAGGGACACCTTCCACTAGCCCAGGTTGCTCCAAGCCCCATCCAACCTGGCCTTGGACACTTGCAGGGATGGGGTAGCCACAGCTTCTCTGGGCAACCTGTGCCAGGGCCTCCCCACCCACACAGGGAAGGATTTCTTTCTAATATCCCATCTAACCCCTGTCAGTTTGAAACCTCTGTCCTATCACTCCATGTCCTTGTAAACAGTCCTTCTCCAGATTTCTGCATCTACACTGATTATTAATGCTGATTAATTACTTGGAGATGAGATTTTCTGTTTTTTCCATGGCTTCTGACTAATTTGCAGAATCAAATTTTGGTTAAGAATTATTGCCCAGGAAATTGCATTAATTAATTAAGCAAAGGAAGTTGAAAGAATAACAAACAGGGTAACACAAAAGGGAACTTGATGTTCACCTGCTGCCTGAACAACTCAATAGGACAATGAGGTCCATGGTCAAGGCTTCCCAGAGAACAGACCCATAATAATGCTTCAGAACTCCTTCCTATCCTTGGAGGTTTTGTTGTGCAGGTAAGGAAAGTGGGAGAATGAGAGCAAAGAGAAGGAACCGTCATCCCCTCCTGGCTTCCACAACTCACCAGCGCAGCTGAAGGGCTATGGGTGCTCCCCTGAAACAGCTGCAGCAGGAAAGAACTTCCGCTGGCTGATATGGCAGTGGGTTCACACCTCCCTGCCCAGGAGTTCACAGCACTGCAGGAAAAATAATCATTTACAAGGAATTATTTTGGCCTTCAGCAACATGAAACAGCCAAATGCCATGACACTATTTAAATATCCATGGAAGAACAGACTGGCATACTGTTGTTCTTAAACAGAATGAAGCACCTCTAAAAATGGAGATAAATATACTTGGGATGTTTCTATGTAGCACTTACTCTGAATTCTCCAAAGCCGCTGGCATGCAGCTCTTCACCTTCGTTTACCAACCTGATATAATCTATTTATACCCAAACACAACCAAATTTAACGTAAACAATCTAACCCAATGTTTACCACACTACTCATTCTCCTCAAGAGAAACAAAGCTGTAATACCATAAATACATAAGCAATTAACTGCAGAAACCCAGAGAATCCTGAGGCAAAGCCATCAGGAGATCCTAAAAATGTCAATATTGCCCTCCTGAAGCCCCCAGATCCACTCCTGCTCCAGTAGCTACACACTGCTCAGAGAACAGCCAAGTAACTACTTGCCGAATTTAACTTGTAACAGCATCGATAAAGGCAAAAACAAAGCCTGGGGTTTGTAATGGCAAGTTATTAATAGGGCCTTCAGATCTAAAAGATGCTGTCCCTGCAGAGCTCTGCATTTATGAAATGCAGACACCATCTTTCTATACTTAGTTTTGTTTGTTCGCTCATTTTCAAAGCAGAGAAACTCAAGTGCAGGTGCCTGAGAAATCAAACGCCAGCAAAAATTCATGAAGACACTGTGCCCAGTGCCTCTTCTTTGTTTATTTGCAAAAGCCCTGGGGGAAAGAAGGGAACATTGTTAGGCTTTGCCTTTTCTTTTCCTTCTCCTCCCAATTATTTTTAAAAGTTTAGCTTCAGGTCTCAGGATAGCACAAGTGCTTCAGATTTTGTCACCTCATTTAATTTGTCAAAAATCCAATGAAATGAAACAAATGTTCCTTCCCAACTGTTCTCTGTGCTACACTGAGAGTGAATCACTGCTTTTTTCCCCCAAGCCACTCCATGCATTAGCCATTAGATCTGGATTACTGGAGCTTTCTGGAAGATAGAATCATAGAACAGAATCACAGAATCATGGAATGGTTTGCGTTGGGAGGGACCTTAAAGATCATCTCGTTCCACCCCCTGTCATGGGCAGGGACACCTTCCACTAGCTCAGGTTGCTCCAAGCCCTGTCCAACCTGGCCTTGGACACTTCCAGGGATGGAAGTGTCTCTGGGCAACCAAACTAAACCAAACCATAGTCCTGATCTGTTTCCAATAACTTAATTTTTTATTCTGTAGCATCTGCAGAAATAAAATAACAACAGCCTTTCTGAAAAGGACATATATGAGAAAGGCTGATGAAGAAAGACAAAAAGGTAGCTTGATTTTTTTTTTGCTCAAATGCAGTCACTTCCCAACATACATATTCTAAGATTTCTAAACTTAGAAATAAAAGATCATTCTCCTTGGGTGCCCTGAACTGCCTTTAGACAACAGAGCTTCTTCCTCCACTGTTCAGAGGGAAGAATAGAGTTTCTCATGTCACAGCAATTGCGTTCTAAAACAGTAAAGACATAATACTCTTCAGGGCCACAGACAACACAGAGACTTTGGTTGGCAAGGGTCGTGCCTTGGCCCCTGGGTCTTTTGTATGTGAAGAAACAGACTTCCTCTGAATTCCTCTGGTGCTGAGCTGCTACCTGCTTCCTCAGACCTGGCCCAAGAAAGCACAGGGGGATTTGCACCTCCAGGGAGATTTCTCCATCTTTAGCCTCAACAGTTTTGCTGATGCTGAAGACAATATCAAGGAACAGTTCTTGGCCAGCATAAATAAGGGGCACAGAGCTCATTTCTGCGTTTGTACTTTCACCTACATGTCTTCTCCACAAAATGTGAAAGCCTGTGGATTTGTTCCTCTTAATTACAGTTGTAAGTGCTCATCCTGGGACCCTGCTGATCTTCCTCTATGGCCTCTTTTTATCACCAAAGTGTCTTCAAAAAGGCCATCATCGTACTGTGAGAACAAGAGATGCTGCAAACCTGCCGGGCACCATCATCACAGGCTTTCTCCATAGTCAAACCCAAGGCATCCCTCAAGAGAATCAGTTACAGGGTTTGTTTCCTTGAAAGGAAGAGAGAGCTGAGATTTTCTCCTCTAAAGAACAACTAAGCTGAACACTGTGGTGTCAAGAGGAACTCCAGACTCCCTGCTACAGACATAAAGACCACTGTAAAACTGTCTGTAAGATGCTTTAACGTGTCATCTCACAGGAGGTGACTCCATGCTCCAGCCAGCCCACAGCTGGGATTTAAGTGTGTCCAGTTCAGCTTGGGAAAAACGTTCACTTCCTCTTACGCCTAGAGCTGAGTTATTTTAGACACATTCTGGCAAAGGTGCCAAGATGCCAGAAGACAGAGCTGTCAAACAGTGCAACTCCCTGCCACCTTCATCTCGTGCTCTCTGTACTATTTTCAGAATCAGGGATGGAAAGGAGCTGTAATTCATCTACGGGAAAACCTTAAGCCAAAAGACCTTTTGAGGATGCTTTCCTGCTTCTGTTTCAAATGGGAAACATCTGTTATCCTGGGAAGTCCTGACTCCTGATAACACCAAGGTGAACAAGGCAGATTTAGGTGGCCTGTTGGACCATGGAGCAGCTTTCAGATGTCCCTCGCCTTGCTGAATGAAACCACTAATAATTTGGGCAAACCCTTCACGATATACACTGTGATACAACTGCTGGGGATACAGACAATAAATGTTCCAATCCACTTTTCCACCTTAAACTTTTATTTTAAAGATCCTTACCTTCACACTGCTCTTGTGGATGTCATTACTTACTATATATGCCAACAAGTGACTACTATAAGGACATCACAATATTTGTACTCAGGTTGAAAAGCTAATTTAGATGGTTAAAATGTGATTATATTTAGCTATCAATAGCAAAATCCCATTCCTTTCCTACTGATGAAAAATTATCAATATACCTGATGCGTCAACTCAGCACAAAAAAGACCAAACAAAACAAAAAAAATAAAACAACTGAACAGTTTTACTAATGCTTAAACACCATGAAAATATAACATCACTACTGGGCAACATGCCTGCTCACTGGAATAATAACAATTATAAGTTTAAATAAATAAGCATTCCAAGCTGAAACTGTTGTTTTAAATTAACAACATCCCTTTCTACCCTGTTAACACTTATTACCAAGCTTACAAAAATATTTAACATCCAACCCCTCTTCAGGCACTCTCATCTGATTTCCAAGTGCTGCCCCACACCACAAAGCTGAGCAGAACTAAGGGAGCTGGAGCTGCAAAGAGAACAGGCATTAAAAACCACGACCCTCCTCACAAGGACAATTGGATCTGCACCTCGGAGATAATGGAAGAAGGGGAACTGATCACTGGCTTTCATAAGGAATCATACCCACGGCAGGGGCTTCTACAGGTCCCAACCCAACCCTTTTCAATTTGCTTTGGCCTTTTCTTGAGAAGTTGATAAATGAGCAATTTTTCCCCTGTTCTTTATATTGGAAGATTAATCAGATACACCATCAGTAGAACCAAAGGAATAAAAGGCTTGTACAGTCTCAGGGCCTTTCTGCAGATCCCTCCTTTGCTTTTCTGCTGCATTTGTGTTGACTTATGACAGCAAAACCCCCAAGTACTTGGATAACTACACATATATACAGATAAGCACAAAGAGAGAGAATGCTCTAGAGAGGAGAGAGCAAGCCAGCTATTTTTACTCCTGTGCATTGAAACTCACATAAATCAATACCTAATTCCCTGTTAAACCATGCCTGCAAAAAACCACTTCCAGAGGTGTGAATGAAGCCAGTCACCCACATCAGGAAGGTGTGAGCTTCAAACCACCACTCTGAATTACAAACATTTAAACAGCAACATTATAAAGTAAATCTGCTTTAAATCACTCAAAGAACAATTCTGGGATGAGAGAAAGCTTGGCACAGCTCCCGCTGCCGTAGCCAGTTCACTCCCCACGGTCCTGGTGCCAGCTCCAGCTGTGGCTGCACCCAGGGGGGATCCCCACCCTTTGTCAGTACAGTAACAGGTGACTAAAATGTGTATGTTTGCTTTGCATTGGAAAAAGGCACCGTTTTTTCTCAGGGCCATTTGCTCCTCTCAATGAAGGTGCTGAGAGCAGTGGTCTCAATGCTGCTGGGGAGCCTGATTTCCTCCACAGAGGGGGGATTTACAGGGTTAGGGAGGAGCTTCTCATAGAAGAACTTCAACATTCCAGGTCTTTCCTGCCACTGTTGATGGTGAAAGATGAGGCCAGGAGTCTCTGAGCCAGGTAAGAGAAGGTGGGATTACAGATGCTGCCCCATAACAGAACAACCCTCCCTGCAGGTTCCTGTGTATCCCACCCCATGTGTTCCCCCACCTTCTCTGGGCACAACAGGAACACCCCACAGGGAACTTCCTAGGATCTCCCACCTACCTGTCTGCTACACTCAACCTCAGGGCATTCCCAGGCTGCAATGGAACACATTCTAAATGTCAGCTCTGCTACATTTCCAAATGTCCCAGAGAAACAGGCACAACTCCCTGATTCCACCTGACAACTGGCAACCCAGGGAATTTTCATAGGGAGAAAGTCTCCCAGTGACTTTCTCCCATTCTACACCTCACCTGCCTGAAGTCAGTGCAAGAACAGAGCTGACACTCTTCCATTAAAATCCAACACCATTACAACTTCTTTAGGACACATGGATCTCTACAAGAGAAACTGCATTACCAGATCAAAAGGCAACTGAGGCAGATTTGGGGAGTGTGTAGAATCTGTCGGCTGTTTTCATAAAATAGCACCATTAAGATCAACCTTCATTAACCTAAAATAGGCTTTTTCTTCATTCATTCATTCATTTATCAAATTGGGCTTCCAGACACACAGAAAAACTTACGAAATTACTTGAGAAAAAACACCAACTAGTTTTAAATTTGCCTCCTCTGGAACTTTATGTAGCTCAGCTAGAGCTCAAGGTAAAAAAAGGAAGCAAGGAGAGATGGATTTTAAGTACATGATAAACTCCTGTTTTGTTTTGCAGTAATGCAGGAACAAAATAAACACTGGAAAAGATATAACAAGGCTATGAAACCTGGCCACACCACAGTTCTGTTTTCACATTTTTGTGCCTCTGTAATTAGCTTAGAAACCCAAAGAAAATCCTCCCTGGCACTTAACTGTGTGATATTTGCTCTAAAAACATCTGGTGTTTAGCCTATAAATACTAATATAGCCCAGAAACAGTGGAAAGACTCACAGTGCCACATTCATGCAGCACAAAAAAGCATAGTTAAGGGCCTGGTTTGGGTGTTTTTGAACAGAACAAGTTTTGTTGCATTCAACAAGACAGGCAACTGCTCTTCATCCAACCTCTGCATTCCCTGGGACTTTGGCAGTGATGGTTATCAAGACTGTAATTTCCTGTGTGAGCATGACAACTCCTGCAATTATTAGCACCTGTTGGTAAATAAATCCCATGGTTACAACATCCAATTGTAGAATCACACGGTAGTTGAGGTTGGAAGTGACCTTTGGAGAACATCTTGTCTAAAGCACCCCCCGCAGGCAGTGACCACCAGCAGCTGGCTCAGAGCACTCTGTCTTCCAACAGAGATTCCACAACTGCTTTGGGCAGCGTGTTCCTGTCCCTCTCAAACAGTACAGAAATTGTGTCCAAAAGCCAGTTTATTGTCACCAATTACAAGGAAATCTGCAGCCACTGTCCCTCACCCTCGTCCCACACCAGTAACGCCGGTGTCAGGGAGCATGAGGCCATGGGGATGAGGGCACCTGGGACAGAGGGAGTGCAAGTGAGTGAACACAGAATCATTTAAAATGAACATCACCCTCCCTCCAACAGGGTCTTGCACTGAATTTCCTCCCATTAAGTTCCTGAAGCTTTTTGTGTTTTCTTTTAAATACCTCACCACCTGTGTTCAGAGTCTTTGGAGTATCTTTCCTGACTATGACATTAATCCTGACAACAACCTGGGCTTCAGAACACCCCCCTCCATGAGCTCAGATGTTCTTAACCATCACAAGATGCTCAGGACACAGTTCAGATCCCCTGCTATGTCTCACAGTGAATGAGGGATGAGCTGTGTGCTCAGCGAGTGAGCAGAGCCGAGCTCCCTAATTACACCAGAGCAGGGCGTTACTAACACAGTGGAAGGTGACTTCAATCTTCAACTTTTTCTTATCCCTGATAACCCAGGTCTTGGCTCTGAATTCTCCCTGCTTTTCAATAATTCCCACTAATCCTCTAATACACAAGGGAGTGCCCTGACTCCATGTCTGCTGCACTCACCTGAGCTTTTCTTTTAAACACCAGAATCCAAAATGTGTGAGATCCTGTGTATGCAGTGGATTCACAGTCAAACCTTTCAGCTGCCTTCCCTTCACGTCACACAGCTCAGAAATTTAGTCTCTGCTTTTAACAGGCCCCAGGTGCTGAACTCACCCCCTTTGCTCTGTGCATCTCAAAACACTTTCCCAGCAAAGCACATCACAAACACATGTACCCAGTACTGACTGAAAAATTAATGACAAATAACAGCATGTGGCACAGAATATATTGCATGAGAAAAAGAGAAAGGCAGGCATGAGAAAATTGCAAATATCTCTTCCAAAAAGTACCACGAGAACTTCTATTTTAACCGCCCATCAGAAAAATACACACGGAGTAAAGGACATAAAGATAATTCTCCTGCATTGGGTAAGTCCTTAAACTACTCATTTTTAACAGCCAAGCAGAGCACTAAATACTAAACATGAAACTGCAGCCTTGTACTCCCAAAAATTCCTTTCAGCAGCAGAGTTGAAATCCAAGTTCAATTTTACTAAAACCTTTGCACAGATCTTCTTTTTCCTGGCTGGAATCAAGGCCCATTCTTTCATAAGATCAGTGTTTTAACCAGAAGGGAAAAAGCCCTTGATTAATAAATGATGAAATTAAGCAGCACAAAGGAAATTAATGAATTGAGAGATAAAAAGAGGCAGAGTTAGAGGAACATTCTTCCTGGTGAGATGTTCTCAGTGCATTACTGGACCACACCAAACATGCATTTCTCATCAGTGCTCACACTCCAAGAAGGAGAAAAAACACTTTTCTCGAAGATCAAACATTAAGTCCATCCACAGCTCTACGTATTCCAACAAAAAAAAATCCTAGATCTTTCAAATGATGGCTTTATGAACCTCTACAGCCATTTTAAACAGATTCCCACCCTCAAAACTTACAGTCAGGCTCCTCGAATTTGGTTCTTGACAAGTCCAATAGTTCTGGTCCACATGTTCAGAGAAGCCTGACTTTTGACAGACAGACAGCCTTGGGTAGGGTAAAGTTGTCTTGGTAAGCTTGATATACAAACCCCAATTCAACTGTATTATACAGCAGCACTTGGCAAATAGCTTTTGAGCAAAACAAATCATATCTGAGCTTTGGTTGCATGATTATAATACAGTGATTAATTGGTTTAGTGTAATCACTGCTTATAAATCAATTAATGAATTAGTGAATTCTTATGAATGTTTGTTGATAACACATCATTTTTCTGTTTAAATTATTAGGTTGTGCCCAAGCAGACAGAGGGAAAGGTCAGAGATTCACTTTGTTCAAAGATAAAAGGTATGCACACAAACATATATAAAAAGTAATAAGCTAATGATTTGACATCTTTATTTTCCACAGTTTCCTGCAGGAACCCTGGGCAAAGGAGCAGCAGTAAGGTCCACCCTTACCTTAATGTTGCAGGCTTGTTCCATGAGTCTCCGGGCGTTCTCCTCAGCTCGGTACCTCTTGGGCAACTGAACCCTGAAGAATTTTAAAGCTCCTTCAAAATCAGCTTGTAGAAGGTCCTCTTTGGAGGTCTGTAATTAAACACAGGGAACACAGTAAGCCCTGGGAACGTGCAGCCACACTCTTTTACTGGGTTTATAATTTACTGGGTGCATCCCAAGCCACCAATATTCACATTAGCTCAAAACCATCCTCCTTAAAATCAGATCTCTAACCCTGCGCCTTGTAAAACTAACAGAGACTAAAGCCCATCCAAGGAATCCCAGGCAGGGCAGCATAAAGGATTGCAACCTGGGAATGGATTTTATCCTTCTATACCTGCACAGTGAGAAATGATTCTGGCTCAGCCTGTCAGGATGTCAGTGAGGAGAGAAACAAAACTCAAGCAAACACCAAAAACCTAAGAGAAATTATAATATTTTCTGGAAAGCTTATGCATTAGACCATTGCTGATTCTCATAGTGCTGCCTTAGAAAGACAATTTGTGTGTGTGTGTATATATATATATATATATATATTTTAATATATATAGGCACAAACATGAAGAGCAGAACATATGACTCATACGAGGTATCAGCAAGTCAATGTGCTGGAGTCTGTGACACAATTTCTCAAAGAACACCATGCCAGAAAATGTTTTACATGCTTATTTCTACATCTGCCACAATCCTGCACCTCTCAGTGTGGGATCAAGCTCAACAGGTCAGAAAATGTTACACATGGAGCATTAATCCAGTTCTCCCACTGACGGAGCAATTCGAAGGGACAAATGTATTCACCCTACGGTTACTCACACCTACCCCAAGAGATCCAGCAGGTATGACATCCCAAGCCTTTAAACAGTTTACAGAAGATGAATGTCAACACAAGACATTTAGGGCACCATCTCAAAAATGTGCATGTCAAGGTTTTTACCCAGCAAGGGTAAACAAATCTGTGTCAACACAAAGTGGAGACCTTGTGTAACGATCTCACTGCAAGTACCTCAGGAGCAGCCCAGGCACATTTGGTTAAGGTTAATTGCTGAATTAATTGCTCAAGTACCACCACCACCATTTCCATGTGGGCATCCTCTGCTTTTTCAGGAGTAACACTCTGTGTTCATTTTTTGCCTCATTTTAGGCAGTAAGTATGTTACATACACGTAGTTTTGAAGTTTCATTCATGTTTAATTGATGCTGTTAATCCACTCAGAATAACAGATTCACAGGATGCTTTGGGTTGGAAGGGACCTTAAAGTCCATCCAGTGCCACCCTCTGCCATGGGCAGGGACACCTTCCACCAGCCCAGGTTGCTCCAAGCCCCGTCCAACCTGGCCTTGGACACTTCCAGGGATCCAGGGGCAGCCAGAGCTTCTCTGGGCAACCTGTGCCAGGGCCTCCCCACCCTCACAGGGAACAATTTCTTTCATTTATCCAATCCAATCCTGTCCTCTGTCAGTTTGAAGCCATCTCCCTCATCCTGTCACTCCAGGCCCTTGTCCAAAGTCTTTCTCCAGCTCTGTTCTTTTCCTTCCTTAGAGTTCTCCCAAAACCTGCTTGATCCTCCCTTCATTCACTGCCAAGGAAGCAGCTGGGTCATCCCTGGAGGGACACAGGAAAAGCTGTCTGTGGGATGGTGATGAGAAATGTTCAGCTTCCCAAGCTCTCCCATCTGATCCTGTCCACGAGCACTTGGCAGCATCAGGGCTTGGCTCAGTGAGTCGAGGCCGGGGTGGTGCTGACGGAGAGCTGGGGCACTTGGTATCCGCTGAATCAGATCCAACACCAACTGCTCCTGCACTGCTTTTCCTGAGGTTAGGAATGCTTTTGCCACACCCGAGGCCAGATCACCGTTTCACACTCCCGATGGGCTGGTTTTAGGATTCTCTGGAAGTGTCAGAGAGCAGTGGGAGCACCCCCCAGCACCACAAATCCAGCTGGAAACCAACCAAGCACTTCCAGGTAGAATTCAATGGATAAAGGTGGTGGAAAAGCAGTAAAGGTTTCATAATCCTGGAATCATTAAGGTTGGGAAAGACCTCTAAGACCACTGAGTCCAACCATTAACCCAGCACTGCCAAGTCCACTGCATATATTCTTCCTAGAGGTCCTGACCAGGCATTTTTATTTTCATTTTGTATTTAATTTATGTTTTTTGTTAAATTAGCAAAATGCATTTAGAGGTTTGGAATTATTTTAGAAAGCAGAGAAGGAAAAAACTTTTAAAAAGGTAATAATCAACAATTAAATAGCCCTGTCAAACTTCAGGACTGCAGATGTACCTCATCTTTATGTCCACAGCACTTAATTTAAAAATAAACAAGAAAAAAAGATGGAAAGAAAAAATTATAAGGCAAATTATTATTATTATAAAAGAAAAATTATATTCACATATAATTGTCAGAAAACAGAATTATATGTAAAACATTTAAAGTCAGATTTATTTCTCCCAGGCCCCCGTTTGAATCTCTAATACTATTTTAACAGTCCCCAACAAATTACTCTCAATGAACTGTAACTATAGACAATTTTGAGTTCTCAACCCTGAAACATCTGTAGAAAATCCCACAAGATCATAGAAATAAGAACTTCTCTGACAGAGTTTGCTGAACTCATATTGTAGTTATGAAAACTGTAAACCATCCCATTGATGGTTAAATGAGTGGTGGAGCCCAGACTTGTCAGCTCCTTCTATGTTTTCATTTCCTTAAAATAATCTGTTGATCAAAAAATTAGTTTCACTATTAAAATCACAAGGGAAAAAATAAAAATGGAAATTTGGCATCCCAGGATTCACATTTCTTGACATTTTGTGATTTTAATCAATAACTCATAAAGACATCCCCAGGACCTTTTGGCAGCTCTTTGAGAGGCAGAGATTTGTAAATCCCTTGGTTTGTGTCACTCAGCTCCTGGAACTCTTCAACAGCTGATTTCACTAAACCATCTGTAAGTTTAATGAGCCAATAATTAAAGTTTGGCAAGTGCATTTCATTTTTGTGCACTTGGTGACCATGACAGTTTTTATTATTCTAGATGTAATTTTTAAATAATCGTATTTTTGGTTAAAATCTATTTTTAACCCCAGGCAAACAAGGAAACACAGAGAGAACTATGGTCGAAAGGCTCAGTTTACCTTTGAGGGTTTGACTAAATATGTCCCCAAATGTCCTTCCCCCATCACTTAAGTATTTCAATATATTCATAAAATTATCTTATATGGATGAGTCACAACCAAGGGAAAGCCCTTTCCCACAAGTTCTAACAAAGCTTTCAAATATAAAGGCAATGTTTGGAAAAAATGTAAATGTTCAAGAAACAGGAAGAGAATTTGAGAGACTTAAACAATGTTTATTTTTAGATTTTTTAGTAAATAATGTTACTGCTACATTCTCCAAAATATTTAGGAAACTGTGATTAAGACAAAGGACAAAGCCTTGGCTTTTTTCTTTAATTTAATTTCTCTGTCTTCAATTATTAATTCTGCAGCCTCATTTATTACTGACTGTATCAACTAAAACTCCTATTCCCAACTGGGAACTCATACAGCAGAATAAATTTTGGAACAACCACACTGCACTTCCTTAATTTAATACTTACTCCTTCATACAGATAAAAATCACTAATTTCCACAGAATTTTACATATATATTTAGATTTTTTGTAGAATGTCAGTGAGCATAAACTGCCTGTTTCACACTTTAATGAACATGTGTCAGGAATGAGGCCAAGTTAAAGGCTGAAAAGAGCTGGCTGTGCTTTGCTCTACTATTTAATTTGCTTCTAGGAAATTCAAAATGTTTAAAAGGATCCTCCAATTTTTCAGAATATAACATACATACATATAGTATAAAGGTATCTACTTCTATCTGTTTAATGCCTGTAACACACAGATGTGGCTTTAACTTCTTCAACAAGATGTGCAGTAAAATCAAGGCTGTTTTTGTCTAACCCACTGCAGTGCTGCATGTTGCACGACTTTGCTCTGTGCTGCCCTTAAACACGAGCCACAGGCCTGACCAGCTGCTCAGTGACTCCCAGAGGATGATCCTGACCTTCCGTCCTATATAAACTTGGGCTCCAGGCCTGGAGAAGTTCAGTGGATAAAGCTAAACTGCCACAGTGACATCAGCACACACTCCTAGGGCAGTACATCAAATGAGTCCTTTACTGGCATCCTCTATGCCCAGATATTATCAAACACGTTTTCCTAAATCACATCCATGCTCTGTAACACACTGTTTGGTACAAAAGTGTTATGGGAACAAAGCAGCTCTGGGTTTGCACACGATGAGCTGGGACCACAAACATGGCACTAATCCTGTGCACACCCAGTAACATCCCTCTGCTCAGCAATTCACTCCTGGTTGTTGTAGCTCCAGACTTAAAAGGCAAAGTTCATTCTGCCACACAAAACACTGATGAATGCGGGCAAGAAAATCTCCTGGCTTCACCCACCCCTGGTCATCCCAAAGGGAATAACCCCCCCAGGACCAGCACTGTTCCACTTGTCCATCAGCACAGGAAGCTGATGCAGTGAGGAGGTGATCAGGTTTTTTTTAAGACTGGCATAAAGGTTTCAGATGATATTTCTCACCTCACGCTGCAATGGCACATACTCTGCCCATCACAGGCATTTATTTCCAAAATCACAGCAGAGAGAGAAGCTTATGCACATTCAAAAAAAATAAATCTAGTGCTTAATTTTATGAAATGCTGAGGTTTTGAAGTATCTTCAGTTCTGATTAAAGCACAAATTCTTGGTCCTCAGAGATTTCTCACTTTTAAAATATTATGAGAAACACGGTCTCGCCTCTCTGCAAAGGGTGTGTGTCAAAAGGGATGCATGTCAGGAGAGGTATATTTAGCTAATAAAGCCCGACAGGGAATCACATTGATTCCACAAGTCACGTCTCTCTAACAACACAAGGGCTATTTGTATTATTTTGCCTTTTTCACCCTCTTTCTTTCTTTTTTAATAAACAATATTATGTCATCAGCAAGGCCAAGCTGCCTGGGAGAGGAGGGCTGCGAAATTCCCTGGTGTTCTCCATCTAGAGGGCCAGATACAAAGGTTGATTAAGTGAACAAGACCTTCCTTGGAGCTCATCACAGCACAGTTCAGAGTGAATTGGCAGCCCTTGCTCAAGAGACCAGCAGCAGCATGGGATATAGGCTGGATGAGTGTTGTGGTACACTGGGAGATAACAGGAGTAATGGTAACACACCCAACAGCTCAAACCACACGTTATCAGCCCCTGGACTCAATTCTACAAGTGACTGTAGGTCCCCAAATCCAGCGGAACTTTAGCAGCCATCAAAGAGTTAGTGAATTTTTGATTTTTATCTGCCACCTCCCAGTGCAGGGACATGTTGGTCCAACTCGCCACCTTGTTTTTACACCGAACAGGTGCATTTCTGGGAGCGCTGCAGAGACAGAGTTGGGAGTGCAACGAAAATGCCAGACAGGTCACTGTGTATAACCACAATATGGGCTTGGGAATAAAGGAAAGGCACCAGAGGAAATGAGGGGGATCAGGGAAGAACTGTCACACCAGTGGATCACACCAAAATGCTACGCTGGTGTCCCAGGCCATGGAGTGAGCGACCCTCAGAGTGGCAGCCAGGAGTGGTGACAACAGCCCCGAGCAGACCCAGCCAGCACCAGGACCCGACTCCTGGGTTTGCCACTGCTCTGTGGCTCTGAGGCTGCTCTTACAGCAGGAGAAACAGCAGAAGTGCGTTCTCTGTGCTGTACCATGCCACACCGACTGCAGCCCACTCCACAAACTAGCAGCATTTGCTATGATGGATGAAAACACCCTTAACAATTTATCTCCCAGAGCATTCCACGCAGGTATTTTCAACTTTTTTACATGCTGTCAACTGTCTTTTCAAAATGAAGCACAGAAACAGTCAAACGCCTAAAGACATCAACACAGCTTGATTTTTGATGAATGTTCAAAGCCACCCTTTGATGTCACAAGTATAAAATCTGAAATGCTGAGCATTTCAGTCACTTTGCATCAGTATCTAGAAGTTGACTGGGCATGCTGCTTATCTGGAATGCTTTCAGGACTGAGAACAAAAGCACTCACTTTAGGAAAGATGTTTTTTTATAATGCAGCCCTGGATCCCTCGAGCTGGCTAAGGAGTGGCACTGGTCCCCATTAGCAGGACCAGTGTCCAGCACTCCTAATCTAACATCAAAAAGGACTCCGTGCTTAGGAGATGGATTATGAGAAGTCAAGAGGAAAAAATAAGAGCTCTCTCACCCCTCCAGGAGGCAGGGGCAGGGTTGGGAGGGAGGATGGCAAATTCCCACAGAATTAATGTCAAGAAAAGGTGATCTCACCGCAAGCAGCCGAGGTACAAAGAGGCGATGCCCCATGCCCAGAAGTTCCAGCACCCGACATGCATATTCATTCACCAGCTTGCTCCTCTCGTCGTGCATGTCCTGGGACTTCTTGGCAGGAGGGGTGAGCTTGGCAGCCGGGCTTTTGCAAGGCACCCCTTCTTCCATGAGCAGGAAGTAATAAGTATCCAGAGTGAGGAGAACAGGCTTTGTGAACGGCAATTTCCAGAAGTGCAAGATTAGGAGAGCCAGCCTCCGATCCCTGGAATGGGCTCGGATGGCCGCTCCAGCAACACCCCTCGGTCTCTCAACAAGAAGGGAAAAGCATCTTTGCTAAGAATCGAGGAAAAATATGATCCACCGTGTTGGCTCAGCTAGAGTCCGAAGGAGGTTTGAAAAACAAACCAGAGAGAACATGGATCTAAAAAATGCACGTAAAAAGGAGACAAATGGCAGAGAATGAGGGCAGGGAAAGTGGGCTGGGAGCAGAGCAAGGGCGAGCGGGGAGGGCTCAGTGTCCGTGAGGGTGTGTGAGAGCCGGGAGCAGCGCCGGGAAGGGCAGCACAGCCCGGGCAGTCGGGAGGCTGCACAGAGAAAGGGATGAGCTCATTGCAATCCCTGCTCCGTGACCAGCGCTCCGAGCATCAGCGAGGAAGGGGTGGGAAGGAGGGGGCTGGGAAGGAGGAGGAGGAGGAGGAGGAGGAGGAGGAGGGGGTGCCTGGGCACCGGGAGCCTCCTGGGGGAAAATGCCGTAATAAGAAGCCAATGGTGAGCGGGGACAGCCGGGCTCTCCCGCCCCAACACCCTCCATCAGATCCCTGCGAGGGGCTTGGCTGCTGAATCCCGGCTCACGGCACATCCACCGCATCCTCCAGCGCTCCAGGGTGGGAGGAACGGGCCTCCCAGCGACACAATGACTACATTCCATGGGCTTCCGAACGATGACAGGCTCGGGGAGATAGGGCAGGACACCCCCACCCTCCCAGGCGGGGAAGGGAGAGGGGCAAAGCCCTCGGGATGGGGAGAGCAGCCCGGGCAGCCACCGCCCGGCCCTGCACCGCCTGGGCAGGGCGGGATTAAATAATTCAAACGGCGCTCATTTCCAGCACCGTGCTGACGACGGGCAGAGAGGGAATGATGGCAGCACACATTTTTGAAGGGATTCTAGAAACCTGCTGCATGTTCCGGAGGAAAATGCAATGATGTCACACCTGGAGCTGCCTGGCATTGCTCCCGTGCAGGGAACAGCAGAGGTGCCTCTGCCATCTGCTGCTGCTTCATGTCACAGGGCTGCATTTTACAAAGTGTGTCTTCATGCTCCTTCGTTTTTGAGCTGCCTCATCATAAAATGGGATATGCAACTGAACAATACCCATTTCCCACTGGAGCTGACAGCAATATTCCATATATTTCTAACAAACTGAACGGTGGTAATTTAAAATATTGTGAGGAGCTCTACAGATCTAAATCACATTAATGGCAAACAAATGTATCTTTAGCTCTAAAAATAATTTGTCTAACATATCAAGAAAAAGCATATTTATATGAAAAACATCCAAAGTAAAAATCTGTAGCATGGGGTCGTTGAATTGAAATAATAAACATGTTCATGAGTAGTTAAAATATGAAAATAATTTAAAGTTATGGTGAACAAGCCTAGGTAAGTACTGCAAAAAGCAGAGAAAATAAGAGAAATAAACGAATTACATTCAATCTGATAAACAACCCGTAGTGAACTCCCTTCAAATACCAGCAAATTTGCTTGGATTATCACCAAAGTAGCTCCATCCCTGCAGGTCACCTTGGCCCACAGTGACACGAAGCAGGTGGGAAAAGAGTTAAAGCAGAAGTCACAAGTCAAAGATGACAGGTGATGCCAACTGAAGACAACTAAAGCACCTGTAAATGTGCAGCAGTGAACAGGCTGTTTGATACAGGTGGTGCTCTGAAAGCTGATTTAAACAGCTCAGGTTGCAAAACACTGTTTTGTAGATGAAAATCTGCAAAGGCTACAGCAATTTGGGTGCTTGCTGAGGTCCCTGTCGAGGGAAGCCACGACTCGCTTCAGCAAAAAGAAGCCACAACCAACACAAGTTTCATTCCAGTTTAAGACTCTGGTGAAGACTGTGATGGGAACTCTCCCATTCTTCCCAAACTCCCCCCACATGCAGTTCCAGAGACTGTGGTTCATTCTCCAGTCTGTTATTCCGCCTTAGGTAACACCACAATGCCCAGCATTTATCCACCACAGGTTAAATCACCAGCTCACCAGATTTTGTTTGCAGGGTGAAAGGAGGAAAAGAAAGAAAAGGAAGGAGCTTTGCCTGTTTTTACTGAATTCTAATTTAAACACCTGCTGGTAAACATGATATTCTAGAAACATCAGGTTCCATCTTCTATATACAAATGGAAACATTGCTCAAAACACTAAAAAGGAAGAAATAAGAGCCTTATACTGAGGGTATTGGGAAGCAGGTTACAGAACTGACCAGGAGCAGAGTCAAGAGTGACCTGGGGACAAAACAGGCAAGAGGACAGATAATTCAGAGCCCTGTCCATGTAAAAAGCCTTAAATTCTTTATTGCATAAGTCAGACTTTAATCAGCTAATAGCTCTGATCCTTACAGAAATTCAGGTTTGGTTTATTTTCACTAAGGTCTAGGCTTAAGAAAAATAGAATTAACTGCTTATTAAATAAAGTCTTTAATTCTAGAAAATTATAATAGGATCTAATAGTTAGAAGCTAAAACTAGATGAATTCAGGTTATAACTAAGGTGCCAATTTTTAGTAATGACGAAAATTAACTACAGGATTAGCTTCCCAAGAGATGTGGTCTACTACCACTATTACAATTTTTACATCAGGCCTGGGTTTCTGTTTAAGAAGAGGTCTCTCAAATCCAAAAACTTCCAAGGCCTGACAAAACCTCCCTTAATTATCAGCTGAAGTCCACTGCTCTGTGTTTGTCCAGGAGCTCCTTTCACACAGCAGAACGGTGAACCCTCATTAACATTTTTATACTCCCTACCATTCTTACTTCCACATTCTCTCTTATTTTTGTCCATGTCAGACCAGGAATTGATTTTCCTTTAGGTAAACTTCACAACTCTTATCCATGACACTGGATTGCTGTCCCACATTCTTTAGAAGGGCCTAAGTGAAGTGAACTTGAAAACTAAAAGTGGCCCAAAGGGCAGTAACTAAGGAGGATGTCTGAGGACAAACGTGTTACTCATGGTTTGATTTCCATGTCAAGGACTATCTGAACTTTAAGTGCAGTTAAACTCTGTTCCTGGCCTTCCTATCCATGAAATGCCTGTTTAGGTGGTGCTGCTGCAGTTCAGAGCTGCTCAGACATACACAGTTGAGGCCCACTGAACTCAGAAGTGGCTAACGCCAATAAAGTCTCAAAGCAAATAAAACCATGACTTGAAATAATCTATATTTTCTGAATTCTTTAGCAAGATACCAAGGATCTCGATGGGGAGTCCTTTACAAATATTAAATCTCTGTATTTCAGAGACAAAAATGACTTGGAAAAGCTAAATAGACTAAAACTGGAATAACAACGAGGAAGTTCTCCTTCAAGCTCATTCCTATGAAAGGGTAAGGCATTGTGCACCAGAACAGCTCTGAAAATCCATACAAATGACATCATGGCCACAATAAGAACTTGACCTCTTACCTTATCAGACATTACTTCGTCCTTTCTGTTCTTCAGGGCTAATTACAAGTGTGTAATCTGGATTTAGCAAAGTTTACATCTTGATCGTTATGAAGAGAGAACATGATAAACCAACTAATGTCCATAGCAGATTCCAGCAGAGATCTCTGCTGGGGTCTCTGAGAGAGTGAAGGATGAGGTGACAATGTCTGCAAATGCTCCTAAATTATTCAGGGAGTTAAAGACAGGGGTTACAGTAAAGAACTGCAGAAGAACCATAATAAGAGACTGAGTGACTGGGCAACAGAACACTGAAGGCAAGTTGATCCAGATAAATGTAAATTGATGCATATGGAGAACAGCATCAATTTGCCATGTTAATGACAGACTGTGAGCTGACAATTGCTATTCAGGATGGAATCTTGGGAGTCACTGTGGAGAGTTCTACGAAAACACCGGCTCAGTGCACAGCAGAGGTGAACAAAATGCACCAAATGGCAGGAATTAAGAGGGAAGGAACAGAGATTTTAACAGAGATTGCCATTATTCTGCAGGGTGTGTTTTCATCTCTGATATTATGCATTACTCTGGTCCTCCCATCTCAAAAAGGAGGTAATAGAGACAGAAAAGCATTTAGGGAGGGGATAAAGCTCATCAGAGGCTTCCAGAGGAGGAGACAAAAACAGACTATGGTTATTAAGCCTGGAAAATAGAAGTTGATGAGAGATATGTAGACCTATGAAATCCTGGGTGGTGTGTGAAGAGATACTGTGTCCAAAATGCCTCTCAACACGGGACCCTGACGTGGAAGTCATAGGTGACAGCTCAAAGCAAACAAAACGATCATTCAGCTGAGAAAATCCCTGCAGCTCCTCATTTTCATGTGTTTAAAGAGCCAGCAGAAAAACCCATGGAATAACAATCCATGCAGAGTTACTAAACATGAGACACCACTTCTTTCTCAGAGAGTCTTCAAGACACAGACTGCCAGAGGCAAAAGAAAAGAGCATTATTGCCCTGCTCTTACAAGTCTCTCCCATGAATCCACTGTTGGCAGTGAGATACTGGGGTAGATAAGCTGCAAGTGTGGTCTGGAATGACTATTTGTATGGTTTTATTTATTTCAATCACATGTTCCTGAAACATTTTCCCACAGAATGACAAGATTTGCTAGGTACATGGGACATACACATGTATTACATAATATTAGAAATAATAACTAATAATAAAAATAATAGTATGGAACCCTGAAAACACTATCTTCACTTTCCAACATCTAGAAATCACCAACAGACAATATAACAGGAGGAATCATCAATATCTAGAGGAGCGTTCAGTGCTGCTAAAGAAATGCAGGTCAACAAATTTCATGTTATTTTCTCTGCTATCAGGCTACTCTTCCTTGAAAGAGAACACGTCTCCACCCCCAAAATTCAAAATTTATGGTGAACATTCACCTAATAGAAATTGAGCTGATTTTAGGTGTGAGGAGGAGATCAAATGGGCTAAGATATTAACTGGTCAGGACAGGATGGATTTTCAGCATGCAGATAAATGTGGACTTTTAAAAATAGAAAATTGGTTCTATTAAGGTTGGAAAATCAGTAGTCTGGAAGTTGAATGATTCTTGACATTTTCAGGCACAGATTTCTGTTTCTAAAGAGATCATCTCCAATACATCACCCAGTCCTGGTTTTTGGGGTAGGGGAGGAATTCTTCAGCCCAAAAAAACCTACAGCTTAAAGACATCTTCAATTTAGGAACTAGAAATACAAAAACAGTGATCTGAGAGACTCTTAAAAACTGAATGTCTTGCCCTCTGCCTAAAGCAGAAGGCCTTGAAAAGAGAACAGCTGGTTCTCATCTCCAGCACCAAAGAGCCAGGATTCTCTTCTCTTCCAGAAGTGTCAGCTCTTACCCTGGGATCAGCTACACAGAGAGGCTATAAAAAACGGGGTATAGATATAAGGAACATATTTTTCTTGCCTTAGATTCTAATGTGGACGCTTCTGGTTCTCTTGAAAGGAGTTTTTTGAAGATATAATGCACTCCCAGAGTGGACTGAGCCAGCTCCCCTGGAATCAAACCCAGTTTTGGCTGGAAAGGAGCCCTGTATGTCACTTCACCCAACCTCTGCCTCAAAGCAAGTGCTGACTTCAAAATCAGTTCAGGCTCCTCGAGCCATTGCAAATACAAAGAAAGAACAGAGCGAGAATGAAACAGCTGTTTTATCTCTTGGATACCAGACGTATTACCTACAGATTCAGAGCACTTTTCATCTGATACCTCTCGAAAAGTTGTAAGAACTGTCACAATTTCATTCCTGACTCTAAGACAATTGACATGTTTTAATTATCTGCATTGACAATATGCAAGTTTTGCTGATGGGCAAAATCCAGGAGGGGTTAGGTCAGATGTTATGTCCCAATTAAAGAGAAAAAAGAAAATCTACAATTCACTGTATGTTCCTTAAGAATTGAAATGAAAATGGATACAGAAGTGCAGCATAATTTTATTCAGAATTTGTGCTCTTATACAAATCCCTATCTAAAGAAGAGAAATAGTATTTGTGGAACCCTTTGGTTATTGAGGAATAATATTCCATACAAACATGCCTTTCCAGGAGTTACCAGCCAGAACAGCAGTTAATCTAGAGCCTGAATTCTCCACAATCACATATTTTAATACTTGCCTCAGTTTGATAATTCCAAAACAAAGCACGCCTTTAGCTGGTTTTGTTGAGTTGCAGGATCAGAAACAAAACGTTTAAGAATTAATCAGTGAAATCTCTCTGTGACCAGTGACAGGACTCAGAGAAGGGCTGGAGCTGTGTCAGGGAGGGTCAGGTTGGATCTCAGGAAAAGTTTCTTCCCCCCCAGGGTGGTTGGGCACTGCCCAGGCTCCCCAGGGCAGTGGGCACAGCCCCAAGGCTGCCAGAGCTCCAGGAGGGTTTGGACAACACTCTCAGGGACAGGAGGGGATTACTGGGGTGTCTGTGCAGGGCCAGGGGTTGGACTTAATGATCCCTGGGGATCATCCCTTCCAGCTCAGGATATTCTATGATTCCGTGAAATACTAAAACATGAAAGAAAGCTTATAATTGATTTCTTTTTCTTAGCATATATGAAGATTTTAGTGTTTTTAATTTCCAATAAAGAAACAAACTAGTTGATGACACAAGAGATTGGGAATAGTACATTTTCACAGAATCACAGAATCAACTGGGTTGGAAAAGACCTCCAAGACCATCAAGTCCAACCCTTGCTCCAACCCCGCCATGCTTCCCAGTGCATGGCACTGATGCCACATCCAGTCTCACCTTCAACACCTCCAGGGATGGTGACTCCACCCCCTCCCTGGGCAGCCCATTCCATTTTCCTGACACTCTCAATTAATAGTCTAAATTGGGATTTTTAAAATGAAAATATCAGTGCTGTTTGTTGAGTTGTTCTAAACCACAGGCTTCTGCGCCGCCTTTTTCTACACTGGGGTTCTTTTCACACTCCAGTGCTTCACTACATTTTCCACGGCTCAGAAAATGAGAGGTGAGGGATTTGCTTCTCTACCAGCTCAGATTCCTGTGCAGTAATCCAGGTGCAGTTGCTCCATGCTGTAAATCCATGACTGATTCCCACTGTAAAACAGTGCCCCCAGCCGGGGAGCCTGAGCAGGCTGGGCAGAGCAGAAAAGCACAGAAAAGCACAACATTCGGATGCTACAGAAAAAAACCCAGCGCTTTCCCTTCAACAAGAAATCAGAATAATGCCCTATTACAAACCTTGGCCTCCACAGCTAATCCTCTAACTGTTCATTGCTACAGCCACACTCGGAGAGTGGGAGAAGGAAAGGGAAAGGAGTCCCCTTGTGTCATGAGTGTTTATTTTCCAGAGACGACTGCATCAAGATGTCTTGGGTAATTGGTCACAGAAGTAGCACTGTCATTTCCAAACTAACAGGCATTCCCTGAGAACACCAGCAGCTGGAACAGTGAGACACAGCACTGAGTTCCAGATAAAAGCTCCTCTTCTGTTACTATTTAATGAGGGATTTGGATGCACACACTTCACTGGGAGTGAGGAAAATGGCATTTAGACAATAAAGACTCCAATATTCCACTGATGAAGGATTCCCTCAGCCAAACTTATAATAATCCAAGAGATTGTGGATGGGAGAATAATCACTGTAACAATCCTTAGGAGTTGTTTTCATTCACTTCAGACTTAGAGAGAAACAAGAGTTTTGAAACACAGTTCTTAAGGCATTTTTTCTGCAGCACACTGAGGTTCTGTCACTCAGGAAGAGCAGTGCAATAAACCACTTGGTTCTTAATGATTAGGAGAAATTATGGAGACATTTGAGTAGGAAAAAAAATTACTTCGGGTCTCACAGTACAAAACTATTTCCTTCCCCAACAGAGAGTAATTCCTGCTGAAAGCAGATCATAAAGCTGATTGATTCAGTTCCATATAAGCACCAGCTCCATCTCCGTGCCACTGTGGAGCTGTGCTCTTAGGTGAATATTTCTAACTTAAAATCTTCTCTTTCTTACCTGGATTTTCTTTGCTCTTGTTTTTGGCTGCACTATAGAAATACTTCCTCAGGATAACACCTCCCCTCCCATTTCCTCAGAGCCTATTACTGCTGGAACAGGCACACGCAGCACACTGCACACACATACATTATACGTGAACTGCTGTAAGCAAAATTAGAACCAACTCTTGAAGCTCTTAGTTGCAATAAGAGTGACAAAATACTTTAACTTCTACCTCTACCTCTTCCCAGAACCTGTCCTACCACCATCATATCTGCTGGGTGCTGATTGGATGCTTCCTTTCCCTTTTTCAACAGCAGATCAAGCCATAACCCACCAGATTTCCCTTTGTCCATACTGGCCTTGAACACCAGAATATGAACAAGCCCCCCACAGCTGCAAATAAAACATGAAACAGGAAGGAAGGAGCACACACTTCCCTCCCTCATTTTTACAAATGCACATTTCTGTAGGAGCACTTCCCTGGAAACATACACTGAACCTACAAACCTCCTGTTTGTAGGAGACTTCATTAAATACAGGCTGGGTTAGTGTAAAACACACGTTCTTTTGGACATTTCCTCACCATGGGGCTGGATTTGAACTAGAGGCAACTCATGAAGGTCAGTGTAAGTTACCTTTGCCATCCAAAATGCCAGTGCTTCACCTACAGCTTTACTTGTTTAGGTAAACTCTGTGCCCAAGGCAAAGACAGAAATTCCCCATGGTACAAAAGATTTCCATTTCTCTCTTTACAAATACATTTGATACCAAATAATATTCAGTCACTTTGCTTACAAACAAGGCCAGAAACAAAACAGATACGCTGTGAAATGAATCAGAATTGTTTTCTTAATAGTAATTACATGAGACATTCAAATCCTTAGACTGCACTCCCTGTTCCACAAACTTCATGACACAATTAAGTTTAATAAAAACAGATCTATCATAAGTACAATTTTGAAGACATCTCTACCCAAATGGATGATAGTTCTCTTACACTCCCTACTCCAGAAGTCCCACTATTATTGTTCCTTTAGACATAATACCTTAAGCTAAAAACTATTTCAGACAGTTTAATAAAACAAAATAAATTACTAAAAAAATCACTTACCTTTAAGAGAGCCAAGGCTACATGGAAGATTATGTTCATACCCTGAAAATAAGAAGAAAGAGACTTCAATCAGTCCCAGCACACAAACCTCTCTTCCCTACTGCTTATCATTATGTAGCATCAAAACTAGATGCTGTAAGTCGCCAGGGAATGCTTCCATTTCCCCTGCTCCACTTCCAAGTTCATCATTAAAGCCCCACGGCGCAGTTTCCTAACTCCAGCTGGGGAAGATGAGGCTCCTTGGAGCTTTGGGAACCTTGACTGAGTCAGGTGCCACAGATATGAGAGGTGCTCCCTCCTCCATCATTTCAGTGCCTTTCAATGCTTCCATGAACAGGGTAGGGTGTTGGAATGAGCAGGGCACCAAGAAATATTCTGGGGATGGGATTTTTGTCATGTACCTGAGCTTAGCTGTGATTTATCATGTACACTCCTTCATGCTCAAACTGTAAAAACCCTCAAAGTAAAACAAAGGTAACCCTAAAAGTACACAACACACCTTTTTATACTGCTATTAGTCAAGATTCAAAACTATTTCAAAGCAAAACAAGCTGCTGTCTGTATCAAATAGGTGCTTGCTGGTGGGCAAAAGTTGGAAATACAAATGTACAGAAATGCATTCAGTGAGAATCACAAAGACAACATGCATTTATTTAAAGATTAAAGAAAGTCTGCTGCCTACCTATCTTAATTATTCAGGATTATAAAGAGCTTTGTCTTCATCCAAATATGAAAAATACCATATGTAACTTTCATTTGCTGTGCCACGGGCTTTGTGTTCAGACTGTTTTCCTCGATTGTGTTTTCCAAATCTTCTTGCCCACTTGTTTAATGGCAGGATGAATCTTTCCTTATAATGGCTCTCAGAGCTGATATCTAGAAACGTCTCAACAGATCTGCACACAAGTAATACTGGCACTGCATTACATGTTGTTATGGGATAACAATGGGACTTTTGCTAAGAGAACCTTCTCCAAGGAATTTCTGCTTCTGCAGTTATTTTTTCAAGTCCCTTCCTGAAAGCCTGAGACCATATTTCTATAAAAATTAGCTTTTATAAAAACCTGCTGAGACCTTGTAGAAGCATTAGTGGGAATAAATTGTATTTTTTTACATAGCATGGTGCCTTGAAGGGATTGTATCATCCATGAGTCCTGGAAACGCTATGACGTGAGACATAATGAATACTGCAACACTGAATTACTTTGCAATTCACTGCATAATCACTGTGATAACAAACTGGTTTTCCACTAGAGGTCACAATTGCAGCAGGACTGAAACCTGCTCCATCACTAGGAAACCTTTCTTCCAAATGGATAACAATTATTCCAAGTTATTTTGCTTTTTATACTTCTTTGTAATAGAAAAATGTCCAGTTGTGACTTTCAGTCATGACACTAAGCTCCAGCAGCAGTCAAATCAGTCCACAGTCCTCTCAGTTTTATTCCAAATATCAGTTTGATGTCAACAGTTCATTCCACAGTTTTGACAGTCACAACTTTTATTTCCCAGCAGAGAGGGTTTGACAGGAACATCTGTAAATGAGAGGAATATCTACAAGCCATCACAAACCCCAGGTTTTCCTCTTAACCAGTTCATTGGTCGGACTTTATTTATGAGCAGGAATATTATGTTTAATTGTTGGATTACTCAAGAATTAGTGCCCTGTGTGTTTTCTGGCACAACCAAACAGAAAAGCAAACCAGTTCTCATTTAGCTTCCAAGTATTTTTTTCTGCCCTGCCTGAAACTCACACTGTTCCTGAATTCAAAGGAATCCAGCTCTCTCCTGGTATTTCTCTGATATGCCCACTGTCCACATGGACAGCAAATGCAGCACAAAGAGGTTTCCACCTGCACTGAGAATCCCCAGCTCTTTTTCAAGCCCCCCTGGGCAAGGTGCAGCTCACAGACCCCCTCCTGTTACTTGAGATAACCCGTTCAAGGCTCGAGCACCCTAAAATCAGAACATAAAATGACTTAAAATGTTCCTATCCAGCTGTCCTGGTAACAGAAAATAACCTTCAGCCTCCTCTTTCCTCCAAGGCAGAGGGAAGTCTCCCAAATCAAGGCAGTGTTTCAGACCTGAGGCATCAATTGCTGCAGTTCTGTGCTGAGCAGTGAAGCCCTGAAGGGTCAGTGCAGCCCCTGCCAGCTGAGTGAGGTGGAAGAGGATGCTCTCCATGGCAGAGCGATGCAGTGCCTCACCCCCCTTGTGAACAACACACTCCACAACCACTGATCCATATCCCGGGGTTATTTTTCCTAGTTCATGCAAGACTGTTCTACCACAGCCAAATTTAATGATTATGATTATGAAAAAGAAAGCTCAGCTCTTATTTAAATCTCTTATTTAAAATCCTGCTTCATTTACCACACAGTGATTTATAAGCTTCAGATTAAACTTGTCCAGCTATTTTGGAAGAAGGACTGAAAATACCAATGTGCACCAGACATATAAATCATTGGTAGCAATATCCCTCCAGCAATTTTATAATGGAAACAAGAAGGAACATACAAATCATCCAGAAGAGGAGAGAGGAGGGAACTCACATGAAATGAGCTTTGGATAATTACTTTTTAAAAGCAAAGGTCATATGGTTAACTGGACATTTTGAAATAAATGCTATGATATCACACAGATCTCATCTTGATATTTAAAAGACTTGCATGTGTGAAAGCTGTTCATAATTACACTTTTTTTAATACACAACAGTCAAAGGTAAAAATATACACTTATAAACAAGAACCTAGAAGACACAGGAACAGTGAGGGACTTATCCTCATGTGGAATCCCAGAAGGGTTTAGGTTGGAAGGGACCTTCAAGCTCCTCTCATTCTTTCTGCTATGGGCAGGGACACCTTCCACTAGACAAGGTTGCTCCAAGCAGCATCCAAATCTCTTCTCCATAATGTGGGCACTCTCTTGTTTGTCAGCCTGAGAGGCTTTGTTGCCAGAGAGAAATGAAGGAGAATGTGGCCTGCACAGCTCACAGGCAAAGATCCAGAAATGAGGTGTGTGGACATCCTCCTCCCAGGAGCTCTTAACCAGCAGCTTCTGCGACACCCTCACTTACCTGCCTAGTTAAACACCTGCACAGCAGCTTCTTTTTTCCAGCTGGTGTTATTTAAGGACCCTCTATGCTTGTGTGGAGGCCAAGAGCATCTCAAGAGATCTCACAAAGCTCAACAGTTTCAGAGAAGGAACAAGCTGAACTCAAAGGAATCAATATGGTAAGATGAGGGTCAGGAATGGGAAAATGTTGGAGTTTGTGCCATTTGATAGTCTCCTTACAGCCCCTGCTGACCTTCCTCTGCTTTACAGACACTTCCATAGGATAGCACTGACTCCAGAAGAAAGAGCATCATTTTGCAGGAGTACCTTTCACACCTACGGGTGCTGGGATGAACACTCATCATGCAGGAGGTGCCCTTTTAATTCATAAAAATTGTGCCTCTCAGAAGCATCTGCTTCTTTGCACTGTGTGTCAAAAGACCATCGTTTCCAACCACAACAGGAGGGAACATTTTCACAGGTAAATCCGTGAAATTCTCTCTCGTGGGACTGTAAAAATGAAACGATACATGTGAACTGAAACTAAGACTGGATGAAAATGAGTGAAATCTTATTACGTTAACTCTGGCCTAGTGACAGATTTTCCCAGCTCCTCAGCTCCCTTCGGAGCCAAGATTCCTTGTGCAGATAGAAGACTCTTTGAGGAGTCCTTCCTTTGAGTCCCTGTACACTCTGCAACAAGATGAGTTTTGAAAAGGCCTGAAAAGGCGGCTGGGAACAAAGAACAGACAGAGAGTGGTAAAGATGCGATTCTGTAGGGCCCAGTTTGTATTCAGGGCAATGCCTGTGACAGAAAGGCTGCCTGTGGCTTCCCTGGGAAGGGAGGAGGTAGATCTATTCATCCCACCTGGCAAATCTGCCCAGGGACTGGAAAAAGGGAAGCGAAGGGGCAGCAAAGCTCAGCAGCCAGCGTGGGGCTGAGTGAGGCCAAACAATTTAATCACGTGGATCTGGACAACATTTGCACAGGGGACGACCTTGGAATTCCTCTCCTGTTTTAAAGCTCTTCCTCAATGGCAGAAGTCTCGGGAGAAGGCAGGATATATTCCATAGTAGCATCTCTCCCTCTCCAACCAGAGCCCCTGATGGACCTTCCTCTGGTTACACAGCAACAGCCTCTGCACCCTCTTCACCAACAAAGGGAAATGAATCCCTTAAAAATATAAAGAAATTTAATTTATCAATGTCCTCACCTATGAGTTTTTTCCCTAGATATGCATGACATGTAGAAGGAAACTGATACAATATTCTCTGAAGTTCAGCACCCGGTAAAAAGATGGGTATGAGAGTGAACTGAGCACCTGCTTAAGGGCTAAGTCTCAAGCCCCACATGACATGAACCTCTTCCAGCTTTCTAATAACTGAATTTTCCTTTTTTAAAGAGAGACCAGCTATTCAACTGAAGTTAATTTGACATTGTTTCGTAATTCAAAAGTGTTTCATAATTATGTGTTCAGTTGCACAGTCTTTCAAAGGAGCTACAGAGGGTAATTGGGGTCACAGAGACTCCAAAGGAGAATTAAAATTCTATTTATGTTTTGGATGGCTTCCAGCAAAACACTTATTTGGCAACTCTAGTATGTTGAGAACACCCAATAAACTTTAGGAATGTCATAAATGTCTTTGTTTTGCTGACAACATGGTCTGAAGCTCCAATTTCCCTTTGTAAGCAGGGCAGCCTTGCCTTAATGTGTTAATTAACATCTTTTACGCAGGGTCTGTGAGGCTTGTACATTTATTCTAGTTTAATGACATGACTAAAGGAAAGGAAGGTTAAAACTCTTGTTCAAATAAGGCACAATGTGAATTAGCAAGCTTTGTGTAAACAACAGACAGAGCTTTCTTACTAAACAATTGTATTAGAGGGGGAAAAAAAAGTAAAACACAAATAGCAAAGAGATGTTGTGTATGAGGTATAGCTGAGTTCTCAGGCTGGGCTTCCCCCAGTGAATGCTTCACCCCAGAAAATGCTACAGCACCAGAAAGGAGAAAATACAGAAACCTCCCTCCTGATCCTCTGATGCTGTGAAAAATACACAAACCCCATTAAAAACAGGTGACTGCACCATTAGAGAAGCAGGGAGAGGGTAAAAACGGCACCAACGGACTCAGGGAGATTGTGTCCCTTCTGTATTTTGCAGCATAAAAAAGGCACACAATAAAAACTACCAGGCAACCATGAACCTGCATTAGTAGGATTTTGCATGAATTTTTGTTTGGTTGGTTCCTTTTAACAGAAATGAATGGGATTTAGGGGTGATTATTTACATGTTTTGGGCAATTTCCACGTCATTTGCTGCTGAGATGTTGCTATGGCTGAATGAAGGTAGAGGCTGCTGTGAGATTAACACTTTCTTCCCTCTACATTCCGTGACTGTTTGCAAAGAATAAAAATCACAGCCACAGGATTTTAAGTCATTCCCATGCATCAAACTGTTCCCTGACATGGGCTGTTTCTGCAGTGGCACATCCCCAGTTCAGCAGCAGCTGGTTATGGGCGGGCAGCATTTGTTAACCCAGCCCTACAGTAACACTACTTGTCTGCTTTGCACAGGTTTAAATTACAGGGGGTTTAGACATTCCTGTCCCTCTTTCCAAACCTGATTAATGCAGGGAAAGAGGCCTGAATCCACAATAGGCACCAAGGGCCTTATCACATCCAGGGAGAGAAAGAGAGGCCTCGTATTTCTGTAGATAAGACAGGTCCTCCAGCTCTCCTCTGGAAGCAGGGAACGGCTGTTAGACATGCTCAGAGGTGCAGGAATCTTCCAGATCCCAGTTTTCCTGAGAGGAGGCAAGGTGAGGGGTTCAGAACGTCTCGACAAAGAGCTGTGCCTCCTTCCCCCTCTATGTGTGGTCACAAACCACAAAGAAAAATGCATGTCCTTGTTATATTCATGTCTGCCTCCCAGCATTCTGGCTGGTCTCCTTCCCAGGGTTCCTTCCTCATCCTCTCCCTTTCCCTGCCACAACATGGCCCTGGCCCTCTCCTCTCTGCACCCTGATGTTCATTTTCCCTTCCCAACAATGACTCAAATGCAAAGCTCACATTTTGATTTTAGGTACGTAGAAAAATTCGCAGCAGTCTCAGATTCCAGGCATGGAGCAACAGAAATCGTTCTGGCACGGGCAGACTGCATCACCCTCTCCTTAAAAACAGCCACCAAATTAGCTCAGCTTCCCTGCTTTGTTCACAGAATATCACTCTACTGCTTGTGATACTTCCCTTCAGTCATTTCTACAGTGTTTTTGAGGCCTGCCAAGACTGTTTAGGATATGCTGCTATTCCAGTACAGCAGATGGCACTGGTGTTAAGTAAGCATTATGGAAATTTACTGTATTCCTAGAAAAACCAGCCAAGTGAACATCAACTAGTAGGTGGCTAAAATATTTCAGGAGCAATGAGGAAAGTAATTCAGAGATATAGTGTGACATGGCATGAGATGTGCCATCCCTCTAAGGCACAGGCTTGGTCATTCAAACAGGTCCCTCATCTTTGGCACCTTTTTTTACCTGAATCTTAGAACATTATCTGAAACAGAAGCAGCCTCAACATTTTAGGACCACAAAATTTATCAACATTGCCCAGAAAGGTACTTTCTGTTCCCATGAGTTATCCTGAATTGCAGATTGTTGTGAGGCTGTTTTTTCTTTGCTCCTGCTGAGCATTTATCACCAGCCTCGTTATTTTGGGAATAAACAAGCTGCAGCCATGAATGGAAGATACATAAATTATGAATGCTCATAGGAGGAGCTGGACAACATCATGGAAAGGGTTATGCTTAACCCTGTGGCTCTCCCAGAACCCCTCAGATTACTCTATTAAAATACTCTTCTCTTCAGTCCAAACCTGAGTTATTATAAATCCTGTGCAGCTTTAGAAGGTGTTGTGTCCCCTGTCCCCATGGCGATACCGAATACAGTATTACACACCTCCAGGTTTCCGGTGTTGACTGAAGTTTTATATCCAAACACCTTATAGCACTTAGAACCTTTTCTACTCTGAAAAGAACTTCAAATTATCATTATAATCTGAATGTCTTAAACACACACATCCAGAAGCTTTAAAAAGTTCCTCATGCAGCAAACACACAGTTGAATCATACATCACTCTTTCTTTTTTTTCACTTGAATTCCTGTTCCAGTACTGAGAAGCCCCCACAGTGGGTTACAGCTGCAGTCACCAGATGAATTAGGCTAAATTACTTTTAGCATGGATTTAAATAACTCATATAACTCCATAAAAGCCAAACATCCAGGGCTAGAAAACCCAAGGTACCCCCCTGTTTTTGCAACACAAAAGCTTATAATGGCTGACACATCAAGAGCTGCCTGAACGCAGCAAACTCGCAGCACTACTGGACACGTGTGTCCCAATTCCAGCTGTCCATCTGGAGTCTGAGAAAACCTATTCTCCTTCTTAAATTAATTAAAAGCTAATTATAGCAGTCTGGGGAAGTAATCCTCTCCAGTCTCTTCACATGAAACAGCAGTGGCTGATAAAGACTTCAGCAAGGAGGCTTGACTCTGCAGCTGAAGGGAACAGGCAGACTAAATGCCTAAGTTTATTTGCCTGTATTGCTAAGAAGGAAAACAAACTCAACCCCCAACCTTTTACCACTCACATGTACACCATTGACTTTAGCTTTGTAAATAGTACCGAAATTTTATATCCAAAATATAAAGGCAGGCACTTCCAGCACAGATCTGTGCCTATTTAGAATTTAAGCCCAGCTTTTAATATGCTGTTACTGAAAGATTTTATTTCTAGCAAGCCCAGTCCGCTGCTTTGGAAGATTTCTTAAAACATTCATAACTGGGAGGGTTAACAAATGTAGACACCATGTCGATGACAAGTAATTCCAAAAAGGTTCAATTTTTCCTCCCCTATAGATCTACAGAAGATAAACAACTGTGCACAACTTTTTATTTAATTCACGTTTCATCTGAGCACAGATTCACAGAGGAAGTGGGCTTGTTCCTGATTCAATTCCTGAGGAAGTTTAATAAATTGAAATGTTAATCTGTTCTTTCTCAACTCTGCTGAAGGCATCACAGAAGTATCTGACAGAGACAGATAAAAAATAGCAGGTTATTATGGTCTCTCCTCCTCAGTCAGCACTCACACGGCGCCGGCCCCACGTCTGAGCGGTGCCATACGGTGTTTCCTGGCACATCCATCCCCAGCGAGACACACAGAGACACAAATCAAATCTCCAGTGCCAATACTTGTAATTCTGCTGGGATTCTGATCATTTCATTAGGAAGGAGTGCTCCCAGGCACCACATCTCCTCAGTGTGGTGCCACACTTATTGTATCAGTAGGTGCTCATTTACCAGCACCAAGTCACCCATGTTTTAAAAGGTTTTTAAAAACACCCGTCGCAGCCTTCATTGTCACTGACAGTTCCTCAAAACCAATCATAGAAGTTATTTTACTCAATATTCTGAAAGCAACAGATGATAAAAAAAGGCCAAAGAGTGATGGTGTCTACCTTTCAATTCCCACTTCTTCCACAGTGCTATGTGGTCCTGTGAAAGGTAATTTCCCTTCTTTGTTATTAGCTGTATTTAGTAAACGTTAAATTTTTTCACATTCAAAATTATTCACATTCAAAATTATTCACATTCAAAAGCAATAGATAACCAGTTGCATCCCTTTGTAGTCAGTCTTGAACACAGAATGGCAGCTTAGTAGTCAAAATGTTAACTCAGTAGTCAAACCACATAGTCAAATTAGGTATTATGACATGAAAATACACAATTTTTTTATTTCTGTGGCAGCCCACAAAGGGCACCGTGCAGGAGGGGTTTTCACATACTCCCTAAAAAGAGAGAAGCACCATCCTTAAGTACATCCCCCAAAACTGCACACACAAACAGCCAGATTGACTTAAAAAGGAGGTTACCCAGAGTGTCTCCGAATTTAAGTTAATAATGGAATGGCAGCTTGAGCTCTGCAACTCCTTTAGTTTTGGTAGCACTGTATATATATCACAAATGGTTAAAGTACTTTCTTTTTTTTAAGCAGAAAAAAATAATGAAAATTTAAAAAATGCTTATAAACTGCATGCCAACTGGTTTGGGTTGTTTTTCCTCTTCTAAATGCCTATTGAAGGTCATTTGTTTAGTGCTTTTACAACACGTATTTTCATTTTAATTTGAGCATTTTCAAAAGCAAAATGAAGTGAAATGTCAACTGTTTGATATTCTGCAGCATAACCCAGGTGCAGCTGTTGCACTGGGGAGAGCTCTGAGTGACAAGAGCTTTACCCAGATGAGTTGCTATTTCTGAGCACAACTTTAAATAAATAATTTAAAATGGAACAAAAAGAGACAGCAAAACAGAGCAGGCTCAAAAATTGTTCGATAACATGGTGTCATATTGATAGATAAGACTGACAAGTCCAAATACAACTCTTGGGTTTCATCAACAAAGATGTTCTTCAATGCAAACAGAAATAGCAAAGGTGAAGAGACAAACGAAGCAGCTGAAACAGGCAGCTAAAAGGAACGTTGTAGAAAGACCTGCCGGATCAAAGCCACACGGTTTGCTGGAATCACATTAAAACTTTCTACAGCATCAATAGGTTTGGGTTTTTACTTCAGGCTCTGTGGAGTACCTGCCTGCAAGCCCAAAATTCTCTTCAAGGGAATACAAATAATTCCAAAATATTTCATTTCTAGATGAGGATAGGCGACAGATTCTGTCACAGAGTTATTGAGGCAATATTCTAAGGCCACTGGAAATGTAAGCAATTTGGGGGGGTTCAATCACATCCTCAACAGCCTGGAGAAAAGTTTAAAAATAAAAAGGTCCTAAGAAGACAATAGGGTGAAATAACTCAGTCCCACAGAGGCCATGGCAAGTCTCAAATTTGTGTGAATTTACATAAAACTGCTCTGACGTGATATATCATGTGAGAATGACGAGAATGGCACTTTGATGGGATTCTAAAAATTTCTCCGTAAAACTTAATTCCATCATAAATGTAGCTCCTTTTTCACAGGTTATGCCTCTGCTCAGGAGGTCCATCCCCAGCTTGTGCCACTGTTCCCTTGTGCATGCAGACGAAGGGGATGTGCCTCCCTGGTTAGCTGTGGAACTATGGGACCTCCAACAGATACTTTTCTTCTCTGGATTGAGGGTTGAAGAGTATCTTTAACAACCAATTTCACTCTCCCAGCCACAGTAAAAAACTGAAAACAACTAACCCCAAACAAAACCTATTAGTTGACATGGAATCAACAAATGGTTGGGGTTGGAAGGGACCTCTGGAGATCTCCTAGTCCAAGACATAAATTGTTCAACCATAATTCAAGTATTTTCATGGAGACCAGAGAAGCTCCCTTGGAATGATCAGCTGGCAGCATACCTTCAGCAATGGTTTTAACTGGTTTTCATCCCTTAATGTTTTCTTTCATAAAAGAGCTGTGTAGGATGTAAACATTTTGTAACGACAGACAGGTCAGGGACGTGGAGAAAGCACAGTCAGGAAGGAAGTTGAAGGGTATTTAAAATTCATCTGTATCTATGACAAATTAAGGAGAAGGCTGGAAGCTTGTTTTTGAAAACTTAAGACAGTTCACTTCAAAGGTTTCTTGATTTTTTGAGGATTTTTTTCTGCAGGAGAACATTTTCTTTCCACTGTTTGCAGCTGCCACTGTTTTTAGTCCTTCCAGTTGCCGGAATTATCGGCATGCTGGTTGTTCAGAGATAAAGTAAAGAACAATTTAATGCAGAAAAAAACTTACCTTTTGATTTCCCCATAACTCCTTCCAGAGGCTGACTGGACACACAGCTTCAGTTCTCTGTCAAGGAACCGTTTCTTGTTCTGCCTCTGGCCATACACCTTCAGATTTGACTTTCTTTCTATGCTGAGGGCCAGCTACACTTTTATTTTAATAGGACTTTAATCTACACTCCTCCCACAAATTCTCAGAAGTGCCTGTTACTTGAGACTGGCTGACTCCTGAATCTTAGGAGCACTTTTCTGATAGACTTCACTGGTGCCTCAGGACGTTGTCTCCACACTACCCCACTTCTCAAGATGTCTGTGTGTATCTTCTCACTTGAAATTGATTTTCTTACCATTTCTGGCTTATTTTTAGCTCTAGTAAAAGAAGCTCCCTTAGCTGTGTGTGATTATCCTCCACAAGTTTCCCTTTCCTTAGCAGGCTCTAGTGTTGCACTCTCTCCTTGGATTCTTTCACCTTCTTTCCCACAGTAATTCCTTCAGACATGCTGAGATAAACACCACCAGTATTACCCCACCTCCTTTTGATAACTGAGCACCAATGTGCAGAAGAAGAGATACTCTTAAGGAAACAAATATTGAGTTATGAGTGGGGGACAGTATTTGTTTAATACTGAATCCTATCAAGGCATGTGCACAGGCCTGAAAATTCTCAAAGGAAATACTTCACAATCAAAATTACAGAAGGAACTAGAGACAGCAGTGTTTCAAACTCCTTGGCATTTAAAATTATAAAATATTCTATTTATTTATTTACTTTTGTGCTTGTGACCCATTTAAATCAGAGAGGAAATCAGTGACAGGTTCAAAAACAGGTGTAATCCCATGGATGCCCTGAATTCCCAGTGACCAAAGGAAGTACTGGTATTTTACCAGAATAAACATTCCAGACTGTCCATCTATTCTGACCGGTTTTTTAAAGGAAGTGCAGGTATACCTATGGTTCAGACACACACCATTTTTACCAGGAGTAGTGTGTTCCCAGTTGGAATAGCAGGGAAAAAACAAAAGGAAGGAGCTTCATTCAGCTGTGTTTGTTTCATATCAGGCCACCAAAGCAACCTGCACCACCCTTACTGTCTGTGGGCACTTGGAGAGCTTTTCCTAGGAAGTGTCTTCAAGAAATTACAGTTTCTAACTCTGAAAAGTCATTTAACAAATTAAATGAAGAACAGATGAGTGCATCAGATATTCTTAATTAGATCCCTCAACAAAGAATGGGGCAATCCACAGTTCTCATTCTAAAACCAAACCAGCATTTCACTGAACATCTTCTATATAACCACGGTTTCTTCACAATTTAGTTACACACGTTTTGAAATCAAACAGCAAATGACTCCAACTAAATGAAATAAAACAAGAGGACACATTTGTGAGGTGGAAGAAGGGCTTTCTGACTCAGTAGTATTTTTACCTCACAGAGTAGTAAGTCAATGATGTGGAAGACCATGCAGAGTGGAAACTTGGCAGTGAAGAGCGTGAGGAACCACTGGGATGCATACATGTGAGCTTCCAAATTGAGGTCTGAGAAGTGGCTGTGCAAGTCTGGTAACTGCTCCTGGAGCAAAGGAGAAAAAGAAATGTTTCAGGATTACCCATTAATCCAAGCTCTTCATCTACACTGACAGTAAGGACCCCGTTGCTAAACACCAAAAACCACAACAAAGTGAAATCCTGGCTTCTTTTGAGCAGTGGAAATATGTTTCTTGATAAATTTCAGTGCCCATGGTTACAGTTTTTAGTGAGATATCCACAGTGGATTCTATCACAGTATCAAATAAGGCACTGAGATTATCCTGAGGAATTACAAAATCTTCAGCAGTCAAAAGGCAGAGAGGTTGTGAAACCTATCTCAGAGTGTGCATTTTTATCTCTTTGCTCTTGATTTGCTACAAATGTTTCTGCCGCAAAAAATAACAGATACTAGAATCAGGAGATCACCTTGCTGAGCTTGAAAGCAATAGAGCACAGACAATTTCTCTAACTAGGAGCATATATAAACACCACAAAATAAGCACTGAAAATGCTACTGTACAGTGATGACATATTAAGTTAATAAAGTATCTTTGTTAACAGTATATCTGTTAATAAAATTTGTTTTATTTGTTAATAAAAATCTTTGTAAACATATGTAAATATTGAGAAGTATCACATTAATCAGTAATTCTACTCTACAAAGTAGATTTGACATCTGAAAAAAAAATCATTAAATTAAAACATTAACAGTGGTCTGTTTGGTTTGGTTTCAGTATATGCCACAGAGGTATCTACGGTCACCTGTGACAACTGACTTCATCAGCCTTCACTGTGGTAACACAAGGCCAGGGCTTAATGAACTGTTAGTAATTCCTTATTAGTCAGAACAACGTGCAAAACTTGCAGCAGTTTAATTCTGTTAAACTGCTCGATGAAATAATTCCACCTGAAAAAAGAGCAGTGCTTTGAAGAGACAGCAAAACGTGCCAAATGACCTCCACTGGGTTGGTATTTCATAGGCATCAGGGTGTCCTGATTTGCCTGATCTCTTAACCACCAGCACAATTCACAGAAAGTAGGACACTGATGGTGGCAGTCCAAAGGATACACCTTGGCCTTAATAGCACAGAGACATCCTCTCTAAGCAACATCAGGGAACAGGGAAGAGAGGGAGAAAGCAAACAGAGAGAGGGGAAAAAACACAGATACCCGCTCTGCTTGGATACAAAGATTAGCAGCAAGACTGGTCTTTGAAAGACAAAAGAAACTGGAAATAAATTTGACTCATGGTGTCTGAATTGAGCTGTAAAGCCTTCCTTGCTTTGGTTCTGTCCCACCCCTCCAAGAGGAGAGGGGTTTTATTGTCCAGTAGCTTTTGGAAGCAAAGCATGAATCTCTTCTTCATCCCAGCATTTCCATTTATGACAGGAGAATTCATTAACTCTGGCCCCACCTGCATTAACTTCTCCAGCTGGAAAAATTTGCAATGGAGATCTTCAAAGTTATTTCTGTAGAGGTCCCTCAAGCCATAGTCATACATTATTTTCACAAATACACAGAATGCCTGCTCCTCTGGCATCTGTTGGGAAAAATACACAAAAACAAGGTTAAAATCAGAGCTGAGGCTGGAAATGCCTTACACAGATACACACTCCTAAATACCTTAGGCACGATGAATTCAGAACAGGGATATATCAAAACTTTCAGCAAAGCCTCTGAATGTAGAATTGAGTAAGTAAAATATCAAGGGCACTGTTCTCCTTGATGAGCACTTGGATTTGGCTCTTTTAAGGCCTTCTCTGAAGAAAATGGAGGATCAAATCACAGGTTCCTGTACATATAGATCCCTACAGCAGCACAACTGGCAGCAGCATTCCTTCTGCCAAACAGGGATGAGAACAACCAGTACACAACTCACAGGTACAGAACAATTTAAAACTGAAAAAAAAGAGAGAACAAAAATAAAATAAAAAGGCAATGACTCATGACAGTGATTTCTACTGAGAGAGATATGGTTAAAAGGGGAAGATTCAGGAGAATTAAGGTACAACCGACCCTTAGTGAGAATAATGCTCATCTGCTTTCATCCAAACACCAGGACACTGAACTCTGAAATCAGGCTTCCCACGATTCCACCAATTAACATCCTGACTTTTTCAGAAGCCCTATCACCATAATCTCTATTTCATTCTGACCAAAGTTTCTCATCCAACAGAGATTTGGGAGGTGGTACCAACAGAAGCTGTGTGAGTCACTCTAAACTCACAGTTTTTGGCTTGAGCCCACTGAATGCTGAATTTGTGGGAAGCCCTGTGTCACAAAACCTCCCCATCATCTCCCTCCCTTCCCCCGTGCCTTCAGGTAACACCATAATAAGATGGGCACAAGCAGGTTCACTGCAGAGCCCAAATCAAGCTTTCAAAGACAATAAAAACAACCTTTCTTTTGCAGGCACCAGATTGTAGGAAATGAAAACAATTATTGAGGATCAAGAACTCTTGACCTTTTAGTGTTTTCACTCATTCTGTCTCTTGCCAACTCCTTATCCAATATAGTGACAGATAAAAGCTTGGTATTTTCTTCAAAGGGAATTTTAGTCTCTTGATATTTACCTCCAGGGTTTCATCCTTTATGCTCAGCCCATGATTAGGGCCTGTTTCCAGGGCCATGGGCAGACACTTTCATTTTCATTTTCAGACACCATAAAGGAAAGTAACTAGTTAGCATAGTGGTGCCAGCTCAGCTGTTGGCTCCCAGTCCAAGGCTGATTCACCTTGGACAAGTTCTTAGCCATCTCAAAGCTCTTAATCACAATTTTATCTGGATTTATCCGGATGCAATGATCCCCACTGACAGCAGATAAAAGCTGCAGACAAAGTAAAGGAAGAAATGATTTTATCCTGACCAAAAGGCTCAAACCTGCTATGTAAGAAGGATGATGAAAGCAAATTTCAGGGGTTTTTGGTCAAACTCCAATAATTTCTAATGAAATAGAAAACAGGTGCTCATGCACAAGCTCATCTCCCCTGCATGCTCAGTCAGACACTCGTGCAGTGACAGCTGTTCCCCCGAGACAGGGAGAGGGAACAGAGGCCAAATAGGTCCCCAAGTCCTTACTCTCAGGGGACAGAGGGTCTCCAATATTACCAACCCTAAGAATTCAGAATCATACATCGAGTTTTCATTAATTATTTTATTCAGTCAGAACACAAACTTTGGGTATTGCCAGTCTGATTTTTAGCATTAAGATAACAAAGGGCAAATATCTGTTCTTTGACATTTTAGGGTTTTTTTCACAGAGCAATGGCTCTGAAAAATAGACAAGAAAAAAAGTCAAAAACTATGAGACTTACAGTAAAACGATTAGAGTTGGCAACACTGTCCCCCTGTGATTAGAAGTTACCTGCTCATCCTTGATGGGAATTTCATCAAAGCAGCAAAACCACAAAAATCAAGGATGGAGGTGCAGGCTACCCAGCCACCCCTGAAAGCTTTCTAACTGGAGAGGAAGGATACCCTGTCCCAGAAAAAAAAGGGAAAGGAAGGGATCTAGAAATCCATGCAAAGACAGGAGAGTTAGAGAGGGCCTTACAGGCAATCACAGCACACAGATTGGTTGGAGAATTTGAGAAAAACAAGAGTTTGAGGACATCCTGGGAAGCTGCCAACTTACATGAGCTCATTGAGACTGCTTCCCTTCCCCCCTTTCTCTGAGAATTTCACTTTAATATCCTATTATGAAAGCAAACATTATAAAGGGCATATTAAAATGAGTGTAATTTCCATTTAGTATTCCCTGTGTACAGGGCAATTTCTTCCAACTCCAGAAACACTGGAAACAGAGGTAATTCTCTGTAGTAATGATAGCACAGAACCGAGGGAGAGGAGCTGAAGTATCAGTCAAATGTTAAGAATGCGACACCCACACGTTTCCAAACAACTCTGGTATTGAAAATGGCTTATTCTTCCAGTGGAACTTCAAAATCCTGGTTTGGGTAAAAAGTTAATTGCAAAATAACTGTTAGAGAAGCTAATTTGCAGTATATGTGGGATTGCAATAATGTGACTAATTCAGGTTTATCCTTAAAGGATCTAAAGCTTCTCTGCAACACTGTCACTCTGTATCCTGTTCCTTAAGTCTTCCAGGAGTTATAGCTCTCCCTAGGAATTACAGTTTAAATTAATCTGAATCTGAGTTCTCAATGCCTTAGGAAGCATATGTGTAACATATATACCAACAGCTGACTCAAGCCCACAATCCAAAATGTATTTTAATAATGATTAATAATTTACTAATTAAAACTTGACAGGAAAAGCAGGCAAGAGCCTGAGTAAGAGCTGTGGTTGGAGTTTGGGGTGGTTTATTCTGATCTACTTTATCTGAATAAATACTTGAACAAATACACTACTTGAATCTGCAGAGATTTTCCACTGAGACATCAAAGGCAGAGCATCTTGCAAACTATAAAACTTGTGTATTTATTTATCTATCTCCAGACATATGTGCAGGCGTTTATACAGGAAGTAACGGATCAAATTTTGTGCAGTTTTTGGTTACAGGCTAAAATATCAAGGTTGAAATTCAGCTTTCATTCACAAGATATTATAAAGTGTCCCTAGGAGAAAGTCTCACTAAAAATGAATGAGACTGCCTGCTTTGCTGAGCTACTCTGAGAATGCCTCCCAGAGTTAAATCCCCCATAAACACAAAGGGAGCTCACCAAGGTGACAACTAAATTAAAAGAAAATATTAATATGTAACAAATCAGCTTCAGGTTTTGACACAGAAGTACTTGACAATCTAATGGATTTTTCTCAGACAAAGCAAATCTACATTCATGAAGATAGAAGCCATTAGTCACTATTGCCAAAAAGCAACAAGAGGAAAATGAATACAGGCAAATAAACAACAGTAAATATCTGTCAGACAGCACCACTGATTTTACAGCTGCTTTGGTTTCAGATATCAAAGCTTTCATTTTGCAATTAACTCACATGAAGCAGAAGCACAGCTGCAAGGAAAGACTGTCCCTGGCAGTAGCCGATGTCCTCATCGTAGACAGAGTAGGCCTAGGGGAAAGGAAAGGCAAAATGTGTTTAGCATCCCTATTAACATGTTCATTAGCATGCACCCACCACCACCAAAATGGGCTCCCAGCAATGAGAGCTCAGGGTATGGCCTTCCAGTATCTGAGGGGCTCCATGGGAGCTGGGGAGCAACACTCCATCAGGAACGGGAGGGACAGGACAAGGGGGATGGGTTCAGAGTGCCAGAGGGCAGGGTTAGATGGGGTATTGGGAAGAAATTCCGTCCTGTGAGGGTGGGGAGGCCCCAGCACAGGTTGCCCAGAGAAGCTGTGGCTGCTCCATCCCTGCAAGTGTCCAAGGCAGGCTGGACGGGGCTTGGAGCAACCTGGGACAGAGGAAGGTGTCCCTGCTCACGGCAGGGGATATAACTGCATGAGCTTTAAGGTCCATTCCCACCCAAACCAACCCATGATTCTCTATGGAACACTACTCAGGCTAAAATAATAAATGGGGTGAAACCACAGCCACTCTCGCACAGGCTTTCAGGGCTCTTCAGAAAACACCCACAGGTCACTCTCAATGCTCCACACATGCTGTTACTGGTAAATTTTTGTTTTCCAAACAGCACGAGAAGAGTTGGATGCAATTTCCCTTCACCAAAACCCAGGATAATTCTGCTGAGCACTCTACCGATATCACAAATGTGATATAAAACCCAGGGTAGTTTGTGCTGTGGGGGGAGTGGTTGTTTGGTTTTGGAAAAACAAGTTCTGACATCATGGAAGCAGAGGACCTGAAGTTAGAAAATGCCAAGAACTACCATAGCCCAAACATTTCATCAGGAACAGCCTTTCCATGCCCTTGTAACACCGAAGAATGAACAAGACTCATTTTCCTATTGTATGACTGACATGTTTTTTTCTTACTCTTAAAAAAACCCCAAACTAAAATAACTAACCTTTCCTTCCCCCTTACTTTTCCAAGACAAGAAGACAGATCCTGTTTTTAAAGAGATGTCAGAGGATGTTAAGAATTCAAGGAAACTCGAGAAAGTTTGAGCAGCAGCAGGACTGACATCAGAGGGGGAGATATTCCTGAGGGAATCAGAGAGGTATTGAGGCTACAGCCAGGGAAAACAAAAGCAAAGGGCAGAGCCACGGGGAGGAACAAGCCACAGGAAGCAGAAGATCCACTTTGCCTAGAACACCACATTTATCTTCTTTTTTTAAGTCTTAGGTAAAAGCAAGATTGCAAATACCCCAAATGGAAGATCAGAGACACTGGGAATAAACAGTCAGAGGTGCTGGGGAACCAAACCCACCCAGGACTATCCTCCAGTATTCCAAAGGTGGCTATGCTGCCTCTCCAGAAGGTAATTACTGACTTAAAAAAAGATGTGACTCTTTTCCAGCCAACAAAACTGCAAATTAATTCTCCCAGAAATGCTGAAATGGAGGCCAAAGCATAAACTCTTTAAATCACTTTCCCTCTTCATTCAGATGGGCAAAACTTCATATTTGTGAGGAATTCTGCAATGATTCCAGGAGACAGGATTCCTGTAAATACCACCTGAGTATTCCTTTAAAGGTCACTGTTTCTGAAAAACTCCCCCCATACATTTCCCTTTTGAAAAGCTGCCCTTTCCCCTTTGAAAGAGCTGCGGCTCTTTGCCCTTTGTCTCCACTGCTCACCACTGTTTTGAAGGCTGTTCCATGGAATTAGTCAGGAGCTGAGTGAAAATAATCCCAGCCCACTGCTCAGGTTCAGGGGCCACGCAAATTCACGAACATCAGTCACAGAAATCATTGTAAAAAACCCCTTTAATTAACCATATCAATCTGCATACTAGTTTGAACCAGCTCTAGCCACTGAAGCCAAACAGAAAAAATAATTCCAGAAATGCACAACACAAAATTTGGATTGGGGGGAAAAGGGATGTTCTCTTCAAAAAAATTAATTTAAAATTACTCTTCAGCTACCAAGCACTAAATTAAGAGAAATTACGTTAAATGCTTAAATTAATGTTGCATATGACTAATTAGAACCATCTTCTGATTATTCACCATCATGAGTATTTATCTATTTGTTCCCCCAATTAATCAGTTATTATGCCTAATATTTTATATCTGTAGCATTCCTAAAAGATGTATTATTCCTGCTTTCTAAAGGTCAACTCCACCTAGAAACATGAGAAATTTGATTTATGATTTCTTCATACTATATAACAACGCTTCTAATTTACTTTAAAAATTCCAGGCTGAAAAATTAACAGCAAACTGTCAATGCCTGGGGGTTCTCCTTTGTGAGACGCATTATAGCAAATAATTTGCTGAAAATACCAATAAATTAATCCAAAGGAATTATTTTAAAGTAAGTATTGAGAAAGCAACAAACTGCTTCCAAAACTGACATAGATTGAAAAGTACAGAAAGTTATCAGAAATAAAAACATACTTCTTTTGAGATTGTGAAAGAAGCTGAAATTATGGTAAAATGAGGAGGGTGGAAGGAAATCCTCACTCTGCACGTTAAATACAAAAATATGAAGGAAGACCAGCAAATTCTCTCATAATCAACTTCCTGAGCACATCTGAACTAGTAATAAATCTACTTCAAACACATGCAGAGCAGGAAGGCAAAGTCTCTGCTTGGAAAATACATGGTCGATGTAAGAAAGTTTTATTTAAACTCCAGCAGAAAATCACCGTGAACTTTGTGTCTGGTTTATTCCAGAAGAATCCCAGGGGTTGTCATCCTGCTGAAACCATTTCTAACAGGGGGTGTGTTGAAGGATCTGTGTCCAGCTGAGTATCAGAAGGGATGATCAATTAAAGGGAATAAAAAAATTCAAGATTTATTGAGAACAGATGGTATTCACCCAAAAATCTTAGAGAGGGAGAATAAACTGGTAAACCATTACTTGCCTAAACTGAAACTTTTCTAAAAATGTTGATCCATAGAACTACAAATCAGCAAGTTCTGGATAATTTGGTTTAAATAAAAATGTGAAATTAATTAGTGGATGCAGATATACATTGGCTATATAAGTGAAAAACTGAGGGTCCCAGCAAAAGGACGTCATCATTAAACAAACCTTTGAAGCAACCAGCAACCATGGGAAAAAAACATTAACTGCTTGATCTGTGTGCTTTTTGAAATTCATTTCCACCAGGTCCTTCCCCAAAATCTCATCTTGACAAGCAGCTGTTATCAGATATGGGGACACAAACTTCACTTCAGAATTAGATCAGGTTCTCCTGTTAAATCAAAGCATTATAATCCCAGCAACTAAAGATTTCTCTTTAAGGAAGTCTCTAAAATCGACATGATTTCCCTGCATCTACCCAATGCAAAGAGATTTCTGAAGCTTTATGCATATTACATTTCCAATTACACTATTTTATTTTTAAGTAACCTATGGGACTTGGTATTGCTGATATATGACATAATTAACCGAAACAGCCTCAGAAATAAGGATGCTGCCTAGAGATACCACCACAATATCAGATTATTAACAAAAGATCTAAGATTTATTATTTAGGATTTATGCTTTTAAGGAACTGAGGAACTTTCTCCTTCCACGTGAAATATGAAAACAAAGCAAAATCCCAAACCCCTTTTTCCACTGCAGTCATTGTAATTTTGCAATTTCAAGAGAATGGGATCTCTCCCATGAGAACCTGTGACAGTGTCACAGCCTTTTAACTGATTATTTTCTTAAACTCTTGGGGAACTTCCAATCACAATTCCCCAGTTAACTGAGACTTTAAATATTCTCTGTCTTGTAAGTGGGACTTAATGGAGGTTCTGAGTTGAAGCCTATTTTCTTTCATTTTAACTAAATGAGGATCTCAGAGAATTAAAACACATTTTGAATAGTTATCTGTCTGCTGATGAGAACTGCTGTCCAGGTATTGGTACATCATCATCAGGAAGTGAATTCTTTGGAAGCAACAGTCTCCTAAAATGAAGTCCATGCTAGAGAACCACCTACATGTTGGGAAAGTGAATGAAGAATCCAGAGGTGGACAGAAATTATTCTCTAAAACAATTAATGGAGGGAAATCTCCCAAGATCAGAATCTTCTACAGGCAGAAACCTGCCAAGTAAGTAGCATCTAAAAGACAAACAGAAAGGTGGCTGATTTGAATTTAAAGCCCCAGATCTGGGATTTGTGTAACTGCTGCCTAGGGGTCCCAGCAGATATCAATAAGGAAGAGAAAGGAGTATGTCCCAAATTCCAGAATGAAATATTTCTCATCATTCTGCATCCTCATAAGCATGAAAAGGACTGGTTACACCTGCTGAAGGTTCACTAACTAGCAAATATCAGCCTTTACCACACTGCCTCAATAACACTGGAAACGAAACAGTTACAACAGCAGAAACTAAAGAGAGTTCATGAAAAATATTCCTGTAGTGTCTGTCTCACATTCCAGAGCTTTCAGTTCCCCTCTCGTGATTCTCATAGATAGAAATGACCTATGGATGCTGCTCAATGTTTGACACAGACACAGCTCTAGAGTTAAAAGTGTCTGAAAATCAGGTTCTGTCAGGAAAACATCCATACTTTGATGCAGACAATGTATTTTCTGACATGCTCGGTCGCTGAATAATTTTAGTGATAGTACAATTTCAAACTCCATATCTAAATTTATCATAAGGGCTAACAGCCTGAAAGTAGTAATATTCCTGTGACTGCAGCACTGAGGATGTATCACATTATACAAGGAATTTCTGTGCTAGCTGAAAACTGTATTTTTAGACATTAGTTACTCATTTATTGAGTATCAGGGAGAGGCACGTGGTTGTTACACAATGTGCCTCCCCCAGAGCTGGAAGGACTGAGGGGATGAAGAAATCTTCACATTTACTCGACAGGCCCCTGAACAGGCTCTTTCCAGCATCCAGGATTCCAGTGCTGACCTTTCCACCAGTACAGGCTCAGCAGAAGCCCCGAGTGCAGGAACAGCGCTGCTGCCTCCTCGCTGAGCACAGATGCAGGAGAAAGAGCCTTATTAATATGTAAATAAAATAAACACAAGATAACATTAAAAATCCCTTGCATGAAACAAGACAATATTTACCAGAATTGCTCTTCAACCCAGGAGCAAAGAAAATAAACAACTAAAAATAGATGAAAAGTAATTCCTAACTGATTGTGTTTATGCTCCCGTGTTTATCCTAAAATTGGCAAATAGACTCCTCTCTGACAAATAATAACAGCAAAGTGGACAAACACTGCAACATCCCATTTGGAAATCTGAGAAGATGCTAAGGATTGAAAAATGTGGAAGAATAAGCGCACAGTGAGAAGAGGTGACTATTTGAAAAGAGATGCTGCAATGAAATGGAGATGAAAATGTAAAAAAAGGATGAAAATTAGACTTTCAGCTCAGAGGCCGGCACTGAGCAGCAGCTCTGCCAAAGAGTAATCCATCATTCACAGCTTATCACAGGCATAGAAGCTGCTGGTCACAGAAGAACAACTCAAAGACATTTTCACACTTCAATATACAGCAAAGAAAGCCAAAAAAACCACCCATATCAGAGCCCAGTCGGTGTTAGCTCTGCTAGAAAACAGTTTATTGTTCCCTCTGCTAATGTGGGTACCAACAAAGAGACAATGGAATGACAACTAAAACGGAGTGTTTGCTCTTACAGCAAAGCAGCCACACACTGATCCTGCATGGAAAACCTTCAGGCAAGTGAGACTGGGATTAGGAACAAACTACGAATCTGAGCCACCAGGGAGATCAGGATTTAGTAACAAAATATGCCATGATACAAATGATTCATATCCTTCCACAGCACCTCAGTTCACTGCAAAACATGAACAGCAACTTGGAATCTCTGAGAGGCAATTCAACCACTTGATGAACCCCCAGGGAAGCGCTGGGCCTGTTTTCCCAGTCTGCCCAATAAGAACACCCACCCAGCCAACCTGATGGATTTCCCTGCATCGTGCTCCCTTTTTCCCATTGAAGTCACACTGGTTGTTTGTCCAATAGGAGTTACTTTAATCAGGAAATTAGGGAAAACACATGTCCTGTTAAATTCTGCACTGCACACGCTGCAAACAGCTGAGAGGATTAATTGTGCCAAGCGCTGCGATTCCCCAGAGCATGGAGCTGTAAGTACATATGCAGCATGGAAGCAGGCCCAGAGCACTGCTCAGTTATGCACTGTAACAGCAAGAGACAGGTCTTTAAACAGAGCTGGAATTTGCAGGGTATTTAAACAGAAAGCATGCAGGAAAGGAGCTCTTTTCCCAAAAAATTTCCCCAAAATTCGCTCTGTGCACGTCTACCTTGTGCGGTGTCCTCAAGCGAAACTTCCAGTCTAGAATCTGGAACTCTTTTCGTTCCTTACCACCATTGTCAGCCTTAAACTTTATTTTTAGGTACTTTGTCACATAAATGTTCCACAACAGAAAAAGTTTCCGTCTTTCCTGAGTTCCCGCTGTTCTGAAGGTGAGATTAAGAGACGGAAGGAAAACTGACAGACCTGTTAAAATGAGGCAGTGAGCCTTTAATGGTTTTCCTTTTTATCTGACAGCTCAGATCATCTCTCATTTCAGTGGGGAATGAAGAAAACGCTCTTCAGTTTTTTACCCTCCCACTTGAGGACAGACCTTTTCCAGCCTTATTCAATAATCCCATTCTTCAGACCTCTTGCTTTCATATTAGAAGAAGGCTATGAATGCCCCACACCTCTGGTAAAAGTTATTTTAGTAATATAAAGCTGCCACAATATTACTTTCAACAGAGATTATTACTTCTTATTCCCAGTGGAATGACAAGTTTATAAGTAAATTAATTAGCTTTAAACAATATTTCTCTAACATTCACCAGATCAATCAGTCAAGGTCCAGTCAGACCCAGCCATGGACATCTGTCACAGTCACAATCATTTAAGAAAACTATGTGAGGATGAAGGAAAAGTACCTCCCTGGAAATCTCCACAGCAGTTGTGTCTGATCTCAATACTGGCAAGTAGGCAGAAACCATCAACTCTAAAATCATTAAATTTAGGAATAATTTCATGGTGCAGATTGGATATGGCTGTTCTACCAGGAAGCAGTGATTCCCAAATCCTTCTCTGAACCAATGAGTACATAAAGAATGAGAGAGTCAGTAAGTCTTCCAGGACTTTTACAAAGCCTTCAACTTCCCAAAAGGCCCTTCCCAAAGGCTTTTTAGGGAACTAAGCTGCTACAGAAAGTCCTCTTACACACTCAAATAATAGGTTAAAGGACAGAAAGCAAAAGGCAGGAATAAACAGTTCTCACCCAGAGTATGAAGGTGAGGTCACTCACAGAACCCTGCAGAAAGATGTGCTAGGGCTGATGCTGCTGCAAATATTCACAAACCTTAAAGAACACATGAAGACAGCACAGTTACAAAGACTGCTGAAGAGACAGAGCTGCTTGGAGCAGGGAATTAAAACCTGACTGCAAAGCTGCTGTACAGATCATGTTCTATCAAGAGAAAGTGGACAAGTGGGAGAGGGCATTCAACTGCAGGTAAATACAAAATGCTTCACAGGAAAAGCAGCCCTTGACCTGACAGACACACTGCCAGGCCTCTGATCCAGACGGCAGGTTCCCAGAAGTGTTTGGGTTGGAAGGGACTTTAAAGCTCACCTCATTCCACCCCCTGCCATGGGCAGGGACACCTTCCACTAGCCCAGGTTGCTCCAAGCCCCGTCCAGCCTGGTCTTGGATGCTTCCAGGGATGGGGCAGCCACAGCTTCTCTGGGCAACCTGTGCCAGGGCCTGCCCACCCTCACAGGGAGGAATTTCTTCATAATATCCCAACTAACCCTGCCCTCTGGCAGTGGGAAGCCATTCCCCCTTGTGCTGTCACTGCAGGTGTCAGACACCAGATCAGGAATTGTTGGGTCGGAACCACCTCGGAGGGGTGTGGGTGTGCATGTGTGGGGGTGTGTGGGGGGGTTGGGGGTGGAGAGGAAGGGATGGGTTGAACCTCACGGAGCTGAGATGGCATCGTGTCCCTCATGGCAGCCCCTGGAGCCCACGCGGGGAAGCCCCGGAGCAGCTGCTGGTCACAAACATCCTGGGAAACCTATAACACCCCACAGCTCACAGGGACAGTGAGGACACTGCCCTAT
>NW_020884974.1:132064-145754 GCF_003945725.1 Corapipo altera
GGGACAGTGAGGACACTGCCCTATAACACCCCACAGCTCCTGAGGGACAGGGAGGACACTGCCCTATAACACCCCCCAGCTCCTACAGCCCCTCACTCAGCTCACATTGACAGGGACAGTGGAAATATATATATATATAAAGTAAAACTCCTGGCTGAGCCCATGAGCTTGTGGTTCCGGGGCCGAACTGTTCCACCAGGCCCTTGTCCAAAGTCCCTGTGCAGCTTTCTTGGAGCTCTTTTGGGAACTTCTCTTCTCCACGTCTCATTATTTACCATTCCCCTTTTCCCTGTGTCATGGAGATACCTTCATGACAAATGACTTTGTTGTTTCTTTCAGGGCACTAACGAGAGTGCTTGGAACGAGCAAGGGATCTCCATGATGCCCTGACTGAATCCCATTAATTCAGTACTTAGGATGCTTAGGAACCTGCTGGCCAGTTTTAAATTCTTTAATGTGTATCTTGCTCATGCTCTAACTTGTCCAGTATTTACATGTTCTTTCCGCCTTGGGCTAAATGATGTACAGAATTTCAGTAGAATCACCTTCGTCAATGAAACCTGTATTTCTGGGTTTTTGTGTTAGCTTGTCAAGATCTATTTTCAGTAAACTCATAGGCCTTCATTATAACACATTTCTCATATATAATTCTTGAAAAGATGAATATTATTCCATCATTTTTCACTTAACTGATATCAAAGCGAGAAGCCCACAATTACCTGTATTGTCCTGGTTATTCTTTTCCTAGATTGGCACAGGAACTGTTTTCCTGTAGCCCTCCAGAGCCCTCCAAGATTAGTGAGAAATCAATACCATTGGTTCAAAGTTCTCTCCGTTCCTTTACTTTGTATCGCTTCTTTTAATGTGAATTACTCACAGTAATGAACTTCAATGCCTAAGCAGCTCTATTTATAATAGTCATCCAGATTACTGTTTGAATAGGAGTCTGTATCCCCACAGAATTCATCTGGAGAACAGGAATATGTATCATTACACCCCAAAGGCAGGACATTCTTTTGTACTTGTTATGACAACTCCATCATTTCTATTAATCAGAAGGAAGTAGAAACAGTAACAAGGAAGAGGAATGGAAGTGGAAGTGGCTTTGTCTAAGGCAATCGTTTATTCCAGATGAATAGAATGAATTCTACATTATATAGTATTCTACAGAATATTCTACACAAATTTCCTGAGTTTTAGAAACAAATGTGAAACAAAAACTGACTGCCAAAACCACAACAGAATCCACAAGTGCCAGCCAGAGAACTACCCACCAAGCTGCAGTATTCTTCCTTCTGGATCCCTCCTGAGCAACTCACGTCTATCTGTACAAGCTACACAAACCTGTTCACTTAGTACCTTGACTTCCCCATGTGCACGCTAATATTAGAATTTTTTTTTCATCAGGGTGACCTGGCAGCAGTGAGTGAAAGCTCTGCTTATGGAATGGTCAGCGAACTTGGTTCTCTGGATAATCATCTACAGACATTCCTATTTAACCTCACAGCAGAGCTTGCTCTGAGGGTTTCTCTTCCTCTGCAAACCTCTCAAGCTCAGAGCAAAACCAGGTTCTCCTACACACTTCCACTGAGGAGGATCTTTGTTCTCAAAGTGCCCCTCAGCAAAGCCAGCCCAAGCCTCGCTCCTCTCACCTGCACCTCAGGAGATACCAAATGCAAGGTTATAGGAAGTGCTGCAGAAACACTACACTCTCCACATGCAGCCTAAATAAAGCTTTCAGATCCTACTGATTAGAGACTTGGACCAGAACAGGGTTAGCAGGGCAAAATACAGTCACAGCAACATATGGAGCCACTTTAAAATTCAGAGCACTGACTGTACCTTACAGATTTTGTACAGAGATTCCTGACCGTCTCCTTCTGTATCTTTGAAATAATCATGTGCTGGGTATGTACGATGGATATCTCGTTTGATGACACTCTCCTGAGCAGAATCCTGTAAAAAAAGAGAGAAAAACCTCAATGTATTAACCTGGTTACAGTGTAGTTAAACATCTACATAACAGAAAATGCCCTGTGTAATCAACATGGATACATCAGGTAACTGCTTTACTGACTCATCCTCCAGAAATGTTCTGAGAAGAAACTGAAAATCCTTTGCAGTCTCAGATGCAGTAATAACTCGACAGTTTAGCCAGAGTAACATGGCTTGTTTTCTGGCCTTCAGGTTTAAGGTTTATCCTTAAAACTCCAAGGAAATTACTAGTTATTTAACTGTTGCGGCATTATTACCACAGATCATATGCTTATTGTATTGCTCTGGCAGTAAAAAACCCAAGAGAATTAGAGTGTCCCTCTCCTGCAAGCTCAAAGGTACTAATCTGAAATGTGTATCAAGTGGCCATAAAAAGTGATAGCTAAAAATTCATAAAGAATTCCTATAAAAAGATGGGAATCACTGCAATCAGACCTGAGAAACACCACTGTGTGCATGAGGAAGTGGTATCAACACGTCAGAGCTGGAACTACAACAGTTAATCAATTATCTTCAGGTTCCAGTTGCCATCAGTGCAAGATATACCTTTAGGTTGGTAAATATCAAATGGTGCTTTTCTCTATTACCTTTCTAATCCTTAAGGAAAAATCAACAAAATCCTCACCTGTGACTTGGAAAATAAATCCTTTATATATACTTTTACCTTGAAAACAAAATAACTCTGTTACAGAAAAGCTTCTGAACCCTCAGACTGTATCTAGTAATCCAGGGCTTTCCATAAAAAAAGCTCTTTTTATACCTGCTGGAGTCAGTAACCAGGTAATCTCCTGAATTTCGGTGGTTTCTTAATCCCATAAAGCCTCTGTAGAGAGCCTGTGCCACACAGAAATGCAGCTGCCTGGGGAGGGCCGAGCCAGAGGTCCACAGCAATTCCCAGCTCCAGCTCCCTTTGGGCCCATCCGTAGCCAACACACACAGAGGCACCACCCTGGGCCAGACCAGACTACCCCAGAGATGAAATCCCACCGCTGTATTCCTCCATCCCCTTCCACGGCAGCGAGGACACAGCCATGGATGCCCCAAGCACAAACATCACTTCGTGTTTTCTGACCCCCTTTAGTATTTTAGCCTGAGTAACACTGCACAGAGAATCCCAGAATGGTTTGGGTTGGAAGGGACCGTAAAGCTCATCCAGTTCCACCTGCTGCCATGGGCAGGGACACCTTGCATCAGCCCAGGTTGCTCCAAGCCCCGTCCAACCTGGCCTTGGACACTTCCAGGGATCCAAGGGCAGCCACAGCTTCTCTGGGCAACCTGTGCCAGGGCCTCCCCACCCTCACAGCCAAGAATTCCTTCCCAATATCCCATCCAACCCTGCCCTCTGGCAGTGAGAAGCCATTCCCCCTTGTCCTGTTCCTCTCCAGTCCCTCTCCAGCTCTCTTGGAGCCTCTTTAGGTACTGGAAGGGGCTCTAAGCTCACCCTGGAGCCTTCTCTTCTTCTCCAGGCTGGATAGCCCCAGCCCTCCTAGCCTTTCCTCACAGCAGAGGTGTTCCAGCCCTCTAAAATACCAGGCATATTGTTGTGTGCTATGACAAGGAAAGCTTACAAAGAAAGGGGATGTTTTTTATTATGCCAATTGGTACTGCTGGAGAAAATAAAACCTGGTTTTGTGCTTTCACTGTGTTATCATGATGATTCTCATCAAAGCACCGTGCAACTATGAGCAACCAAAACTAACCACACAACAAAGCAAGAAAACACAGACTAATAATGAAAATTTAATAACAAGCAGTTCTCTAATCAGACTTCTTTAATGAGTATTTTCATTTACATGGCTTCCAAACACCAGAGAGGTTGGAAAACTGCAATTTGGGTCCCAGATGAGGAAATGCCTTAAACAGCATTTGAGATCTACCAGCACATTTATGTGAATTCTTCAGCACAGATTTGATAAGATTCAGAGAAAATTACAGGAAGGGCACCACGTCCAGCACACACATCACTTTCCTGTCAAGTCATTGTGTTTGACTTCCCAGTACTTCTCCTTCCTCGATCGGGAGGCCAACATGTAACTGAGCACACAGAAGCTGACAAGAAGATGTCCAAGGTAGGGCCAAAAATATTTGTGTAAAGGCCCAAGCGCACAGTCACTTTTACTGAGTTAAAAGGAATCTGAAGCAGTCTTCATTCAGCATTATTAACAAAAGATACTTCTGAAAAACTAAAGGAAAACAATTAAATGGACCCCAAAAAATTAATTTGGAAGACTGGAGAATTAACTCTTCCTCAAAAAGCAATATCCCTTCAAAATACAATAAACCCATAATTGCAGACAACCAAGCAATGAGTCTAGAGTGTAGAACTACTTCTTAAAATAGACCAAAAATACCTTGGTTAAGTTTCTACCTTTTTGCAGGCAGTTTGTCGACAGTGCTGTTCTCAGGAGTACCACAGTTTACAGTTCTCTTCATTTAGGCTTTTGGAGGATTTTTATTCTTCTAAAAGTCGTGATTAGTTAATTTATAATGGAAAAATAAAAAAGCTAAGGTGAGATGGCTATCAAAGCATTCAGAGTTCTAATGATCTTTCTCACTTCTAATAATCATTTCGGTGCTGCCAACTCAGAGAAACAATATTCTACTGAGGAAAAGAATTATCTTCACGTGTCAGCGCTCCGACAGCTGCCACCCTGCTGAACAAGCTCTCTGCTCCAAGTCATCTCCTTCTGAAACAGCTCCTGCAACGGAGCAACTACCCTGGAAAATTGACTCCTTGACATTGCTGCCACTTCCAGCTCTCAAGATGCTGCTCTGTGTGGGCATTTGATGCCAGAAGGCAGATGGACAGAGAAATAACGAAGAGAACAGAAAACTGTTTGTATTAAATAAATGTTACAGTAGAAACATAGGGCAATCTTTATGCACCTACGTCTGGAATTTTTAATTAAGAACATCTCACATGCACTCCAACTCATTTGTTGTCTCAAGTGGACACAGTCTCATGATGAATTACAGATAGGGAGCAGAAGAGACTTCCAAGAACTGGAGAATAAGTATTGGATCAGCCAGAAAAATTTATTAAGTAAGAAAAATCTCCTGGGGCATAACATGTCAATGCTGTATTGAGACTCAAGATTTCTTGCCCAATTCTGCCCAAAAATTGCTTTTGTGAAACCAGGCACATCCTTTATGCAAAAAAAATTCCAGTTTTCCTTACAGCTTCTGCATTACAGCTGCTGATTCAGTATGGAAAGATGCAGAATTAAAGGAATTCAAAAGTTTAATGTGAATATTAAGGAAATAATAAACCGGGTCACAGGTGTCTGAAACCTGGCATTCCAACTGAGCAGCAATTCTGACCTCAATCTCCTTGTGCCCCATTTCCCTGGTTAATAATAATTTCCCATCTCAGTAGGGTGGTACGAAAATCAATTAACATCTGAAGCACTGAAACGCTGTAGTGATGAGTCCTGCAGAAACGTTGAGGAGGGAAATAATAACTCCAGCCTCCAATACTGATCTGAGTGGTGTCTAGTAAGGCACAGGGTTACATGACCAAAATAGTAAGGGGGAAGAAAAAAAATAAAGCAGCTCATTAGATAAACACTTTTGTACACAACCAGGCAGAGAGCCTGTGAGGAACACAACCCAAAACTATGGACCTCTGTGTGATCAAGAATACATCATTAGGTATATCAGTAGGTAATTCTTATACTGTACTGAACTTCCAAAGGCTTATCTCTAATCTTAAAATCCTTCAGAGTTGGTTTTATCACATATGTTTACACAGGAATATATAATTTGCATTTTTTAGTGGGAGGTGTCCGTGCATATGGCAGGGGATGGGAGTGAGATGAGCTTTAAGGTCCCTCCCTACCCAAACCACTCTGGGATTCTCTGTGCTGGAGACTCACTGCAAGTTCACCTGAGTGGCCCATTTTAAAGGTCTGCATCTCTGATGAGGCTCAACAAGCTGAATTTGTATCACCTGAACTTCATCTCTTTACTAGCTAAAAACAGTCAGAATTCAGAGTACCAAGGAAAGGAAGAAAAGGGGAAAAAAAATTAGAATGGGCTTTCAGCAGCTAAAATTACCATGTCCTGGAAATCTGGTGTGTCATGCTCCTTCAGGATCAGATACTGAAACTTTGCTACATGTTGTATGGAAAGCAAAAGCCTCCAGGCTGCTGCAGGCATTCATTCATCTCTCCTGTTCAGCCAAGACGTGAAAACACACCTCCTGCTGGTATCAGGAGTTGGAGGTACTCTCAGTAAACCTGGCTCTTAACCCTGAAAAGCTGTAAATTGAAACATTGACTGCCAGGTGCACGTTCCTGACATTATGACATTGTTTCAGTACCCAAGTGTTTGCTGAAGGAACAGATTTTTTGCAGATTGCTTATTTTGTTCCTCAAAGTTCTCTGTGGTTCTGTGCAGTTCCACACAGGAAATATGAGTAATTACTTTAAACCCTCTAACACATAATCACAAACAGGCAGAAAACACAAACTACATAGAAGAGATGAGGTCAGTCAGCCTGGGTTTGAAATGATCTCCACAACTGGCACAAAGCTCTGCCCTCATTATTACTGATATCCTACCAAACTCCTGTTTCCAGTGAACCTGACAGCACATTGTGCCAGCATGTATATAGACATTATCAATCCCTTTCCTCTCCTCATTTTCCATGCACATTATAACCCTCCAAGTAGAATCTGTGATCCAAGAAAACCTCAGGTTCCCTACTAATCAGTATTTGGGGGGGGAAAAAACATAATCAATAGCTCATCCTTCCAGAAACATTGAATATAAGATGTTTGGCTTCTGCTCAGGTCTTCTGTAGCATATTCGTAATATATATCTTGTAGTTCAGCTCTTGCCTATAAATAGGCAATCATCATCAGCTTTTATTCAGCTGAGAGCATCTAACACTCAGACAGTACTAATTAACAGAGAAATGGAGAAAAAAAGCAGGGGATTATTCTGTGGAGACTTTTTTTTTAACAGTTATGTATCAAGATATTGAAAGTGAACATAATATTTAGGTTAATTCAGTAAACACCCTGGTCAGCTGAATTTGCAAATGCTGGCTCACTCTCAGCTGCATTTATTGCTGCTTCTGCAAAACCCCTTTCCACAAGCAGAAAGAACAGCAGTTCTCCTGGATACAGGGCCAGATCAATAGTTCATATCTAAGCAGGCCTGGGCTTCTGGCAGGTCACTCCTGGAGCTAAATTTAGTGTCAAGGTCTCTCTTCTCTCATGATTTTGTATTACCAATAAAGCTCTGCCCCAAGGAAGCAAACATCTTTTATCAAATTATTTCCTATACTTCTCAAGCTGTGTTTGACAAGGTGGCGGGCAAATTTTGAGAATTCCCAAGACAGGATCCTCAGAAATGATCTACAACATGCACCCTTTTATACTACGAATGTAAAATTACCAATCACTTCAAAACAGCCAGTTGTTAAAACACTTGTGGGATGGGACTCTGCCATTTTGAGATGCAGAACCACTGGGACTGCACTGGCCAACTGGCCAACTTATTTGTATCATCACCCATGAGCGCCAAGGAAATGGGGAATGATGCTCCTTTTGGAAGGCTGTCAGTGTATTTCACAGAATCATAGAATCTTTACGATAGACCATCCAATCTGACCAACAACCCAGCACTGCCATGCTCACCATAAAACCACATCCTCAAGTGCCACATCCATGTGTTTTCTGAACACTTCCAGGGATGGGGACTCCACCACTGCCCTGGACACCCCATTTTAATGCCTCATGACCCTTTCAGTGAAAAAGTTTTTCCTAATATCTAACCTAAACTTGCCCTGGCCAAACTGGAGGCCATTTCCTCTCCTCCTGTCAGCTCCTTTCAACACTGAAATCAGTCTTAAAGCTGCTTGGGAGGAGAAGCAGCCCTGGTGAGGACACACTGACTACCTGCCTTGCAGGAGGTTTTTCACCCTCTCAGAAAGTGGTGCTGACAGTTTTCAGCTACAACATGCTGGGCAAGGTAGACTTGGATGACGGAGAATGACAACTCCAAGGTTCCTGAAGACTGCACAGAAGGAAAAGGGAGCCTGAGATTAAAAAGGATATCTATGTCAATACTATTCTGTACAGAGCTCTAAAAAAGAAAGTGATGTGTTGTGATGACCTCTTTATGCTGGGTGCCCTCAACATAAGAAGGACAAGGAACTGTCAAAGCAAGTCCAGAGGGGGCCACAAGTAAAGGGACTGGAACACCCCCCCCCCCCCTTCCCCCGGAGACAGGATGGGAGAGCTGCAGCTGTTCTGGAAAAGAGAAGGTTGTGTGGAGACCTCACAGCACCTTCTAGTATCCGAAAGGGCTAGAGGGAACCAGAGAGGGAATCTTCATCAGGAACTGGAGTGACAGGACAAGGGGGAATGGGTTCAAACTGAAAGAGGGCAAATTTGGGTTAAATATACAGAAGAAATCCTTCCCTGGGAGGGTGGGGAGGCCCTGGCAAAGGTTGCCCAGAGAAGCTGTGGCTGCCCCATCCCTGCAAGTGTCCAAGGCCAGGTTGGACGGGGCTTGGAGCAACCTGGGCTAGTGGAAGGTGTCCCTGCCCATGGCAGAGGGTGGGACAGGATGAGCTTTAAGATCCCTTCCAACCCAAACCATTCTAGATTCTCCACTGCAGCAGTCACAGAGATAAGGCAGAAACAGCTCAGCCCTTAACAGGGTTGAGCTATCAATCAGCAACAGAAGAGATGACATTTTTCTGTAAAAAATCACAGCAAAACTAGATCAGACACAAAACAATCAATTCTGCATAAACTCTCATGTTGTGAAAAACAAACAATATCCATGACCTTTACTATGTTTGTGGTTTGTTTTCCTTCTCCCTCTCCCATTCTGGACACGCTCCCTCTCTCCTCTGCTACTGATACATAATTTATTCCCCTTACTCTGCCATATCCTCTCTCAGAGTAGTTGTCAAAAGAAAAACACTCTTTGTGCTACTGGGCAACAGATCAATGGCTGAAAGTACCAGGCTGAATTTTTTGCCACTGGCATGGAGCGCTGTGAATCCAGAGTTACTCTTTAACACCCTTATCCTGGGAGCTCCCTGATTTCTCACAAGAAGTGAGATGCTCTGTACACCACCTGATGGGGTTTGGGTACTTTTTTCCCCACACGATTTATAGTTTGCAGGAAGGGCCATGCACATCTGATTGTAGAAATCACAGTATTTCAGTTTCTGTTTTATTATGTTTGGGGCTTTATTTGGGTCACACGATCTTTAGCAGATACGACATCCAGCATTCTTTTGTTAGAGGTCGAAGGGAATTGTTTTAAGCACCAGATCTTGTCTGAGGTTTGATCTGTTTTTTAATGGCTCTTACTTAGGAAGGATGGCTCTCTGGAGGACATGAACACAGATCACCCCGAGCAAAAGCCATGTTATCCAGTTTACTCATCACCATTTCACCTTTTTCTCTGAGATATGTTACAGGCACCACCTCATAATCGGACAAGTCAAAAAGGTAACCCACAGATTTACCCCTGGAGCAAGGAATTTTGCCCAAGTTTCTTCTGGTTGCCAATTTTCAGATTAGTTTTCTGATTATGTCTCCTCTGTTAGAGACACAACTACATGTGTCAAGATTGGAAAAACTGTTCTTGTAATAATCTGCAATTTGAAATTCAAATATTTCTGACTCTACCACCAACTCAAGGGGTAATTTCCAGAATCAAACGGAGAGGTTAAGGCCTGTTTCGAACAAACAATACTTAGCTGCCTCAGTATGTGGAAAATCCATAGGAAACTGTTTAGGGAACATGGAAAAAGGTATATATTTGAATCCTCAACTCCTATTTATCTACCTCAATTGATGGTGCTACAAAACTTACTTTACTTTTAAACAAGTGCCTAGAAATCTTCACTACAAGAAGTATAAAAAATAAAAATATGGTTACTCTTTAAAAAACCCAAATCTTTAAAAAACAAAATCTAGGTCTTAGAATATTAGTTTCCTGCAGCCTCACTGACAAAGGAGCTGTCTTTCTAGTCAGTGTTTCTTTCAATGCATTTTTACAAATTCTGAAACTAAACCTACTTCTGGCCATCAAAAGATGACATGATCAATATAACCAGTCCATTTAAGATTTTAAAGGAAGGTCTGCTTTCCAGAGTTGCTTGACTTCTCCTTTATAAGCCGAGTGACTCCAGGTCTAAGAAAGAATTCCAACAAAATCTGTAGCTACGTAGGGCCTCCCTGACCTTTGGCATCTGTATTGCAGCTGGCAAAAAGTTAATAAAGAGAAAAAATGCTGCAATATCAAGGAAGTTTATCCAGTTCAGTGCCACTGATTTTAACAAGGAGGAAGTGCCTTGCAGCATGCTCAGATAAAGATTTGCCAATAGATTGATTTTAGAAAGCTTCTCAGGTTTGTAGTTGTTGAAGTGCACAGACTGTTTCTTCAAAAAGGGAACATCTGTCACTCATTTTCTTAAACAGTGGAATTCTTCCAATACTCCAGACAGAAACACTTCAGGAAGACCCAGGGCCACCTGCAGTGTTAACACACCAACTCTGTTATCTCCCAGACCCACTCTGACAACTGCTCCATAATTCAGCAGTCATTTGATATCCTGGACACTTAATTTTAACACTTGCTGTGACAACACCACCTTTACATTTTCTATGAAGTCACCCTGTTGTCTGGAAGTATGTCCTTTTTTGAACTACTCATCTTGCAGGGTTACTAAAATCAACAATTCCATTATAAATTAATCTTCTCTAAGAAATCCAGAATCTCATGGGTTTGCTGATTTGAGAACCCCTTGCATCACTGAGCATTGACATCAGACCAACAGACCAAAGACTCTGGCTTTTTGGGAGCATAAAACATCAAAACCACTTTTCAAGAAGATCTAGGAGTCTTTAATCCAGCCTGAGGAAACAGTACATGGCACAAGCTGAAGGCCAGCCAGGTAGCAGCAAAAAGGAGAGGAATACAAGCACGTGGTTTTCATGCCTGCCTCTGTCAGAACGTGAACGTAATTATGGAGATACCAGAACACTGTACTGAAAGGAAAAGCTAGATAAGGCCAGTATATCAGTGCCCTTAATGCTTTATTCTATTTTATTCCTGGTTTTTACACAACTTTATTTTAAGAAGTCCTATTCATCTACAATTCCTTGCTGAATCCTGCAGAGACAGCTGCTGAACCTGCAGCCACCCAGGTCTGTGCTGAGCAGCCACCACTGCAGGAGACGTGTACTGGGAATGCAGCTCTGGAGTTGGCTGCAAGACGAATCAGGAGCATAAGCAATTTGGACATGCTGATACAAGGAGACTACAGATCTCCCTTAACCCTTTCCTCAAGTCTTCTCCCAGCTGCAAGGAGAGGGAATGCAGCACACAGGGACAGCTAAAAGTAGGTTTAGGCAGATGCTACCAAGGCAAGCTTATTGCTAGAAGTCTTTAATACAATTTTAGATGAACTAATGAACAAAAGTAATGGAAGAATCACAATTGTTTAAGGTGGGAAAGGACCTCTTGAGGTCACCTACCTGCTCAAGCAGGGTTGGTTGCCTAGGACCATGTGCAATCAGGTTTTGAACGTCTCTAACAATGAAAACTCCACAACCCCCTGGGCAGCCTGTCCCTGCCCCCCCCTCACAGTGGAGGAGTTTGTATGTGCCAGTGGAGCCTCCTGTGCGCCCACTGCCTCTGCTCCTCTTGCTGAGCACTGCTGAGCATAGCCTGGCTCTGCCTTCTTTACGACCTCCCTTCAGGTACTTACATGCACTGATACGATCCCCTTGAGCCTTTCTGCTCCAGGACGAGCAACCCCAGCTTTCTTTGCAGGAGAGATGCTCCAGTACCTTCACCTTCTCACTGGCCCTTGCCTTGAGTCTCTAAGGGTGCTACAAACTGCTGTGCCAACCAGCTCATTCTGTGCCTCTAATTCTCAAGCAAAACCAGCACATTCAGGATATACAGATCCCTGAATTCAGCTTCCCTGAGACCTCAAAGTCCCACCCTTCCCAGCAGAGAGACAAAGGAAGGGCCATGCTGCAGAGCTCTGTATGTAACTGGGACCTGTGGGGCTGTGTGTGAATCACCACAACCATCTCCACTTTTGCCTTTGTGTATTGATCTGGTTTATTCCTATTGTTGGAAAGCTGAAATTTGCTTTCGATCCGGTGCCTCCTCAGGTTGAGATCAATACATCCCTGACATTAGACAGTATTTATCTGGTCACACATGGGTCAGAACCACAACGACCAGACAGTGTAAGGTCAGCACAGTGAACTAAAATAACTCTCATTTAGTTTCAAGAGTTACCAGTCTCCTATATACTGCTTTTTAGTGCATCTGAACATTTCTCAAACACTTTATACAGGCACTGTACGGAAAAAGAAGGGATATTTTAGCTGTTCTCTTTCTTTGTCAGAAAGCAAGGCAGCCTATGTCCTCTCCTTATTTAATGATTAAGTTTAGCTATTCCAATTATTCTGACTGTAATGGGGAGGTTATCTGGGTTTACAGATAATCCTGTTACTTCTCAATGATCTCTCACTGAATCCCTTCATTTTCAGAATAACACATGAACAGAATTTCTGTCGATGTCTATGCAAACACTCTCCATAACAAAACAGAAGTAAATCTGTTTAAATATGCTAATTCTAAGTGAACCAACAGTGCCTTCTTGGCACCTCTGACATTTCTGCCAATGAGTAATACAAAGAGGAAAATGGATGATTCTCATCCCATAAGGAACAAGGAATAACCATAAGACATATAAAACCAGCTACTTTCATCATCATAAGATGCAATTAGCTCATTTCAGCATAAACCCTCAGGCATGAAAGAATAAAGCAAGTTATAATGATAAAATGAAAACAAACCACAAAGAGACACTAATCCCTTCATATAAAAGATATTTCTGAAAAAAATACGATGACACAACGCTTGGTTTTAATGCTACAGAAGCACCTTCCATGCATTTGCAGTCCTAACATGGCTCAGTTATGTAACTCAGGATGTTCAAGTCTACATCAAAGCCAGCAACCATGGACCTTTTAAGCAAAGCTAAATTTACTCTACTTTACTGCAGTGGTTTGAACCTTGTTTTCCCCCAGAGGCTGAAAAGTGGTAACCCCCAGGGGTGGAAACCCCTGGAAGTTTTGAAGTTCTGTCCAATGAGCGCTCCTGCAGAAATGTAAACATATCACAAGCACCGGAAGAGAAGAGTTGTGGTTTGGTTGTTAGTAGAAGTGGCCATGTTGTAGAGCCACGAGGAAAGGGCCCCGGAGCCCCTCGGGGCCTCTGGGGCCCCCCAGCCCCAGTTGGGGGCTACAGAGACTTGGAACAGTGTTAAGCTGGACTATGTGTCTGTAGCTGTGAGCTGGGAGATGTTTTCTCCAAACTGGGCAGTGGCCGGAGAAAAGCAGCAGCCGAGCTGGCACTGACCGGAGAAGAGGTGGCAGAGAGCCAGAAGAGATAAGACGGAGCAACAGAGACATGCAGCACCGCAGAGAAGACTCCTGGAAGGAGAGCCGAGGAAAAGAGAGCCTGCAGCAGAGTTCTGGGGGTAAGAGCTGATACCAGAGCCCCCAAAACTCCTTTGAGACCTCCTGGAAGGAGGAAGATGATGGACTCTTACTTGAAAGAGCCTTGGAGTGCTGCAGCACTTGCAGAGGGGAGCTGAGAAGCTCAGAGCATCCTGGGAAGCTGGACCGGGACGGAA